>NW_026855324.1:0-170253 GCF_026571515.1 Ruditapes philippinarum
TGGATTTCGGAGACTCTGTGATGAAATCAGTAAATGATTTGAAGATTCTACCACCTAGCTTATGCTCTCTTCCTCAGCAATGTATTTTATGTAAGATAGTTAATCTACCATCAACTGTTGGATCAAGCGGTCTGGAAAAACTGATCAATAAAAGGGTTGAAGTTAAACTGAATGGAAAGGAAGGTAATAAGAAATTCTATGTCATGAAAAGTCATCAATATCATTCTATAATATTAATATTACTAGTAGACTAGTATATTTTTCGAAAGCAAATTTTCTCATATGTAACACTATTAATTAAAGCAGAACATTGACAGATTATTAATTGCAATTGTATTGCAAATTTTAAGCATTTTATATAAATTTTGATTTAGATTTTGTTTAAATGTTTTTGCAGATGGAGTGTATCCAACATATGGGACAGAAATAACAGACAGACAAATTTTAGAACAGTATCAAGAACCTCAGGGGTCCCGTCCAGCAGTATTTAAAGGCGCAAGTAGTAGGACATTTGGAAGACCACAGAAAGACGAAACTTCATCTGTACAAAGGTAAGATTCATTCAAGGTAACGCTTGTGATACTGTAATTATTTTAAATGGACCTGTCCATCTCTCAGTCCAGACAAAACCATTCATCATATTTATATTTTCAGGGCTCGACACTAACGATGGTCCGTTAGCCCGAGGCTACCAATTTTCCCCAAGGACTACCCGAGTTTCCAAGCTGGGTATCCCGTCGGGCTACTCAAAATTTCAGTGACCTGATGTCTCTAAATTCACTAAAAATAATTAATAAAATAACATTTTTTTAGGCTATGATTCAAAACGAAAGATAAATTCATCTTACTAGTAAATAATTAGCTAGTGTCAGTCACAGCAGACGCATAATAGATTCTATTTAATCTCTATAAAGTTGCGAAAAGTGAAACCGGAAGTCCAACTTAATTGCCGATTTTTCCAGCCTACTTCAATAGAATTCTTTGTCTATTAAACATTTCAATGAAAATATTTGCTTATATTGGAACCTATTCAAGGGTTTTAACTTAAAAGAATATGATTTGTTGATTGGTGTAAATCACACTGACAATGATAACCAAAATAAACGTGTTGTCTGAAATAGATCTAATTTCGGATGTAATTTATTCGGACATGAAATTATTGATTGGGAAAAAATCTCTTTATAAAAAAAGAGAAGAAAAATGTTTAAATCTCTTTAAAAAAGAGAAAAGAAATATTCTAAAGTATTTGTAATTGTCTTTGCCATAACTTCACAATGTTGTCAGCATTTCTTAATCATGTACAAGCAAATGTAAGCAATAATGCCAATACATGTATATGAAGAAAACAATTGTTAACAAATACTAATACCCTAGGCATAAAAAACTAAGGCAATATAGTTTGATTAAATGGCTTTACATTTCTGATTTTGTGTTTAAATCAGGAACAACAGATATTAATCTAATGTCCCTATTTAAATCTTCTGACAGTTAAATAACTGAATTACTAGCACTAGTAAAAGTTTGTTATTCTGATATTTTGTTGTTTTATGTCTGACAAAATAAGTTTGTAGAATAAATCAATTAGAGTAAAGACAAACATATTTTGTTCTTGTCCAAGCTTTTTACTTCTGTTTTGAATTTAAAAACACATCTAAAAGGTCATACATTATCTATACCTGAAAAGTAGATTTGTAAGCTCTATTGAAATATTTTTTTTTATACAAAAGCCAGGTATTACATAAATTTAAAACTGACATACTTATTTAGCTCATATTGCCAATATATTCTCCCCTTCCCTATAAGCTGTCAATAATATAAGCTGAGCTGATTGCCTAGCAATTTTATTTGAAACACACCATAGTAATTCCTTAGTAGAACCCTTTCAAAACCTATTGACTTTTGTGTGTCACACTGCCATATTTTATAACAAAAATATGTAAAAAAATTGTTGATGATGACTTTGAAGAGCTCAGAGGCTAGCCAAAACCTACATCTCATGCAGAGTAAAGCTTACAAACTTTTACTAGATCTTATATGATTTAACTATTGGTGATTTTTTCCAATAAATTTGAAGAGATCTCATGCAATTGTTTTCTTATCTTCAGATACATACACTCAAAATGCATTTAAATAGAATAAGAAACATTTTTTTATGTTTAAAAATGAGGACTACCTAGATTTGCCAAGGACTACCTGATCCTCAAAGTAGGTAGTCCTTCTGACTACCCCTAAAAAAAGTTAGTGTCAAGCTCTGAGTTTGGGGGGAATTTTTTAAGAATTTAAGTATGTACTGACTAAATAGCAGGTTAAAGGTCTATCCTCTTTGTATTGATCAAACAAGTCTGCTGAACAAGTTCATGGTAAGTTTTACACTCAGTGCATGTTTACAACTACTTTAAAAAGTAAAACAAAATTTTTTTATATCATACCAATGAATATGTTGAATAAAGCGTCTTCTTTTTATCTCAATAATACTTGAAAATTATGAACAGCTTACTTCAGAACCTTAATCTACCAAATATGCGACTGAATATCCCACCAAAATAGTATGTATATTTTCCCTCTAACAATTCCCCCTCGATAAAATCGAACAAAAAAAAATCAATAATTATGTTGTTGCTTTCGAGTATTAAAATCAATCTGTTTCACAGTGTTTTTGTCATTGGAATATTGTATGTCTTCACCGGGAGACTTTCGTCCTCAGAATGTTTCACAAAAGCAAGTCATATTGAAAAAAAAAAACACCACTGATATTTAAGTGGAATTTTATTGTTATTTGACCAAAAAGGAAAAAAATTCCCCATCCGCCAAAATCCCCCTGCTGAGGGTAGCAACCAACTTCTTGTAAATTGGATTAAGGGCCCAGTACTTGAACACAATATTTTCAAATAGAGTGTTATTCATGTAGATTATTTTTGGAGACATTCTGTTGTCAAACAGTGCTAATATTTTAGTTGAGAAAGTACTTCTTGCTGAAGAAAAATATATATATGTACAGAATTCAAGAACTTTCTGTGGGTAATTGCCTACATGTACATGTCAGATATATGATGAACCTGCTGGGATTGAAGCTGATAAGAATTTGCTTCCAGTTCAGTGTTATTACAAGTCCGGTTGCACCTCTGTTTCGTCTGACGGGGCTCTATACTGTTGTGTGACTTGATATACATGTAATTTGTAAATAAAATTGATAAATGGATATTTCCAAAAATTGAAAATAGACAATACGTTTTAAGAAACTCGGCAAGTTAAGGGTTAATGCTGGTTTTTACTGAAGAACAAACATTAAATAATGGTACCTTTCATTGCATATTGTTTAGAATTTGATACCTTTTTAGGTCGTTAGGTTGAAATGCCATACGATAATAGATGTTGTCTGGAACTCCTCATATGTGGGCTTTTCCATCTAATCGCGGGGTACAAACAACTTTTTACGGTTTTAGATTCACTGTACAGCAGGTCAATGCATTGCATTTGCAGGTGTGAAAGTTTGTTTGTACCTGGGACAAGGTGGGAAAAACCCACATTTGCTGTGTTTGAGAGTATCCCTATTAGTTTATTGTTTACACCTAAAATGCATGTGCATAATGTTTACTTAGAAATAAATATATCTTCATAAGCTCTCATTTATTTACTATTATAGGGAAATGAAAGGGAGGAAGTCTTCTGGAAATGCTTACACTCAACAAGAAGTTGTAGTCAATTCAACACAAGAGGTTATGGTTACATATGTGAAGAGCCCAAATAACTTTCAGGTACTTTCATGCCACAGGAATTTATCCTTCTTGCATTCTTGTTCTGATGTTTTTAAGCTCCACTTTTCAAAGAGAAAGAAGAGCTGTTATTACCCACTCATTGGTGTAGGTTCACCTGTTTGAAGGTTATGTTTCCATTTACTAACAAAGTAAATCATGTAAAATGTTGCTGAATATGTTGTCCATACAAGAAAATTGTTTCTCTTTATAATATTTGGATATTTCTTCAAATTTTTTTATTTGAATTGATAAAATCGCAATAGTATCAAGAATGATGTGTTATGTTCAACTGTTCAGGTTGTCCTGGAGAAGATGACTGCAAGTCTGGACTATGTGATGGATCAGCTGCATGAGTACTATGATAAACTGCCACCAGGCTCAAACAAGTTGGTGAATCCTACTCTTGGTCAGGCTTGTGTTGCCCAGTTCACAGATGATAAAGGCTGGTACAGAGCCCTTGTTACAGGTAAAATGTCATAAATCATGAGCCTTGTCTGCAGGGATTATTTCATTACAAAGATTTCTATAAGAAAAGTTGTTGAAATCTGCTCTAAAACTGTGAATAGATTTTAAGTATTGTCTAGCTGACCTCAGTGAAGGTTGTGAAAATTATCTTGCCATTTGTTGAAAAAAACACATCAATTAACCATTGGTATGCTTTGGTCTTAACCAATGACAGCTCTATCAAAAAAGTCTCATCTTTTGGAGCTTTTAATCATATTCTCTGATAAGTAATACAGACATTTGTTTTTCTTGATTAAATGGTGCCATGGATTATATTTTCAGGTTTGATGGCTGATGGGCAAGCAGAGGTTATGTATGTTGATTATGGTAACAATGAATATACGGAAAAAGATGCTCTGAAGGAAATACAACAACAGTTTATGTCACTTCCTGCACAAGCTGTCCAATGCCGTCTCTCAGGTAAAGCATGTTATTATGTCTCCCCCACCTCGGGGGGAGACATATTGTTTTTGCCCTGTCCGTCCGTCCGTCCGTCCGTCAGTCCGTCCGTCCGTCAGTCCGTCCGTCCGTCAGTCCGTCCGTCCGTCCATTCTTCGTTTCCGGACGATAACTAGAGTTCCTTTTGACCTACAGCCCTCAAACTTCATAGGATGATTGGTCTTATAGAGCTGATGATCCCTATTGTTTTTGGGGTCAGTAGGTCAAAGGTCAAGGTCACACTGACCGTTGGTCAATTTCTCGTTTCCGGATGATAACTAGAGTTCCTTTAGACCTACAGCCCTCAAACTTCATAGGATGATTGGTCTTATTGAGCAGATGATCCCTATTGTTTTTGGGGTCAGTAGTTCAAAGGTCAAGGTCACAGTGACCGTTGGTCAATTTCTCGTTTCCGGATGATAACTAGAGTTCCTTTTGACCTACAACCCTCAAACTTCATAGGATGATTGGTCTTATAGAGCTGATGATCCCTATTGTTTTTGGGGTCAGTAGTTCAAAGGTCAAGGTCACAGTGACCGTTGGTCAATTTCTCGTTTCCGGATGATAACTAGAGTTCCTTTTGACCTACAACCCTCAAACTTCATAGGATGATTGGTCTTATAGAGCTGATGATCCCTATTGTTTTTGGGGTCAGTAGTTCAAAGGTCAAGGTCACAGTGACCGTTGGTCAATTTCTCGTTTCCGGATGATAACTAGAATTCCTTTTGACCTACAGCCCTCAAACTTCATAGGATGATTGGTCTTATAGAGCAGATGATCCCTATTGTTTTTGGGGTCAGTAGGTCAAAGGTCAAGGTCACAGTGACCGTTGGTCAATTTCTCGTTTCCGGATGATAACTAGAGTTCCTTTTGACCTACAGCCCTCAAACTTCATAGGATGATTGGTCTTATAGAGCTGATGATCCCTATTGTTTTTGGGGTCAGTAGGTCAAAGGTCAAGGTCACACTGACCGTTGGTCAATTTCTCGTTTCCGGATGATAACTAGAGTTCCTTTAGACCTACAGACCTCAAACTTCATAGGATGATTGGTCTTATTGAGCAGATGATCCCTATTGTTTTTGGGGTCAGTAGTTCAAAGGTCAAGGTCACAGTGACCGTTGGTCAATTTCTCGTTTCCGGATGATAACTAGAGTTCCTTTTGACCTACAGCCCTCAAACTTCATAGGATGATTGGTCTTATAGAGCAGATGATCCCTATTGTTTTTGGGGTCAGTAGGTCAAAGGTCAAGGTCACAGTGACCGTTGGTCAATTTCTCGTTTCCGTATGATAACTAGAGTTCTTTTTGACCTACAGCCCTCAAACTTCATAGGATGATTGGTCTTATAGAGCAGATGATCCCTATTGTTTTTGGGGTCAGTAGGTCAAAGGTCAAGGTCACAGTGCAGTGGGGGAGACATGCGCTTTTTTACAAAAGCATCCTCTAGTTGTATATTAAGTTTGTTAAGATCACAAAGGGGGCTAAACCTATTTACACAGGGTTTGTACAGTCTTAAATGGTGCTTAAATTTGAGTCCCTTTCTTAAAAAGTGCTTAAAAATGAAAATAAGTGCTTAAGAAACCTTGAATTTTTTATTACTCTCTTGAAATGTCCTGAAAAAGTGCTTCTTTTTTTACATTGGATGTCTGTACGAACCATGTTGTAGTATATATTCCAGGACAACAACATGTAAAAAATTCTATTAAAGGGAGCAGACTTGATTTTGAAGTGTTCAGTTTAAGACAAAAAAGTCTCAGTGCTTGTCAATGTAAAAGCACCAGAAGTAGTTTTCTGGTTAGCTTGTAAGATAAGATGATGTTATTGTATTGGTTTAGTGTTCTCATATAGATAAGCCCCCCATGGTTACGCATTTAAACGGATTCATTTCTATTTTCAGTCGTAAATGTTTATGATAATTTTTACCGTTTAATCAAAATGACCATATTGTCTTATAAAATATCTTAATCCTTGCCTGTAATCATGAATTCTATCAATTGTAATTGGTTTATTCCAAAGTAAAATACGGAAAATAGGTATTTTTAACCCTCTACACAGCATTACCATGCAATAATCGCTCGTGACATAATACAGATTTGGTAAAGCTGATTTCCCTTTGATCTTTCAAAAGAGCGCAATGAGGATACAATGCAGAAAATATGTGCTGAGTCGGACATTATTATTTGTACTTGTGTTACAAATAGAAAGTAAGTCATCATTTGGTGACTTGAATACATTGTGGAAGTACCACAGTTTAAACAGTATCGTTTCGGTTCTTAGCAATCAGGGCCAAAACACCATTTTATGGGAAGGGGCCTCAGCCTTTTTCTTGGGGAAAATATGCATGATTTTGGCATACTTTGGAAAAAGGTGTCTCATATTTAACACAAAAGTTTAACAAGTTCTTCAAAATAGAAAAGCAAAAAGCACTGGGAAATACTAATAAGGCAGTAAAAGACCTTAATTCAACACCATCATTTAATTTTGTTCCAACTTCTATGGGAAATTTCAAAAGAGTGGGGACCAGAGGGGACTTTAGGTTTACCCTCCGTCCGTCTGTCTGTACGTCAGTCTGTCCTTCCGTCCACAAAACTGGATCCCGCGATAACGCAAAAAGTACTGAAAATATTTTTATGAAACTTGATATATGGATAGATGGCAGTATGGAGATTATGCACGTCTTTTTCTTTTCTTCCTATGTTGAAAATTCTGGTTGCTATGACAACAAATAGACTGAATTTCAAGATTTCTGATTCTAGTTTTTAAGTTTTTTCACTATAAGTTCTTTATTTCTTAAGGTATTTTCTTCAAACTTTAAATATAAGTTGCTAGTCATCAACCACATCATATGGGACAAAGTTTACAACTCTTAGCACAAAATTTATCAGAATTACCTCCCTTGAACTTAAAATTTTCATGAAAAAAATATTGTTTTTTTTAATAACTTCTTTTTTTCTGAATGTATCTACTTCAAACTTCATATATATGTTTCTTATTATCACTCGACATTTGTGAGAAAGTTGAATACTCTAGCAAGACTATTTCCAGAATTATGCCCCTTTTGAACTTAGACTTTTTTTCAAGAAATTTTTTTCGAGAAATTGGTAATTTTTACTCCAATTTCTTCAATCATGATAGGATTTTCTTCAAACTCCCACATCATAATATGACGAGGTTTATAAATCTAGCATCCATATTTCCAGAATTATCTCCTCCTTAAACTCTTTTTAAAAATTTTGCTTTTAAAAATGTTATATTTTGATAAAAGGGATGTTTAAAAAATAACTGTAGAGTGTCCTTCAGTCCGTCTGTCTGTACATAAAAACTGTTTCCTGTGATCACTTTTAAAGAACTTTTTCAACAAATTTACTTAAAATAGAAACATACGTGAATTGCCAATGGTCCTTCAGAATGTTGCTGGGGTTCTAACCGGTAGGGAACTTGTGGATTGCTTGCAATACTATGATAATTGCTTGTTATTGATAGAGTTATGCCCTACTATATTATATTAAGATACAGATTAAGTTGCAATCAACATGTTATTGAGTGCCCTGCCTTAGTGGAGCTTTTGTTTTATTATAGGTGTGTCATCATCACAGGGCTTTTGGTCCCCGGAACACATTGTACAATTCACAGAAATGGTTGAGGAACAATCGTTTATGGCAACATTTAAAGCTGAGCTTCATGAACAGGGACAAACTATGTATAAAGTGGAACTTGTTGACAAGAAAGGCAATAATATAAACCAGAAATTTGGGACAATGACTGGCACAACCTGTTCTGAGGAAGACAGTGGTCCCTGTTCCAGATCAGTCTCTGCTGGAAAATTCGGACAGTCCATCAAAGTCACGGTAGGTTTTCATTATGTCATTTCATACCTTTGGTTTGTAAACAAAAGAATATGTTTCCCGAGTGTTAGAATCTTTTCAAAAACAGGTTAACTTGATATTTACTCTGAAAATTTGAGTCACCCCACTTTAAATGTGAGTACAGTGCAACCTCTTTAGAGCTACCCTTTGTAGAGCAATAACCTCTGACATAATCAGTAATTTAGTATAAATTCTTCTCAAAATGAGACTTAACATCTCAGAGCAAGGCATCTTGGAAACTAAAATCTTTGTGTCTCTAAAGGGGTTGCTTGGAAAAGGTTGTACTGTACAAACATTACTTTGGAATTGAGACAAAACTTCAATTCTTGTAAATATTTCATTGGTGTCCATTTCAAGGTACATTAAAGGACTACATTATTTATTCTTTTATATTCTTTTCATTTCTTTGCATTTTCCTGATGATAGTAAAATTAATTTGTTGTAAGTATACATGTACAATGTCTTGGTAAGTATTAATTTTACTTTTGTTGTGGACTTAATATACCCTTTCCATTGAGGGGAACTAAATTGGATTTACTTGTTGCATTTGTGCATTTGCTTAACTACTAGGAGTAACTATTTTAAACTCGGGGCAAATGTTAACTTTGCCTTGAAATATAATGATAAATGGACCTACATTCAATATCCTGTGTCATAGAGATGGTGGGGGTATTTGTCACTCCTGTGACTGCTCTAGTCTTTTTGTAAACCATTGTTTGCAGTAAACTAGACATGTTATAAAGACAAAGGTAAAATTTCCACAGGTTGCTGGAGGCGAGGAAGATTCTAATTGGGAAGATGGTGGAAACTCTGGTTTTGGTGGCAAAGCCAGATCTTTTGGTTCAGGCAGGCAGCCAAGTGGTGGATCTAGTGGGTTTGGATCGAGGTCTAGTGGTTTCGGGAATAAACAGAGTTCAGGCGGAAGGGATGGTGGCTGGGATGATAATGACACTGGTGGATCATCATCTGGTTTTGGGAGCAAAAAACCATTTGGAAGTAGTGGTGGAGATGGATTTGGGAGCAACGGTGGGGGTGGAAGTGGATTTGGAAGCAGTGGTAGGGGAGGAGGTGGCTTTGGAAGCAGTGGTGGTGGAGGTGGCTTTGGAAGCAGTGGTGGTGGAGGTGGATTTGGGAGCAGTAGTGGGGGCAGTGGATTTGGGAAGTCTAGTGGTTTTGGATCCAGTGCAGGTAGTTAAATTTTCATTTAATAAATTAGTTATTCTTGAATTATGTGCAATTGCCAAAAGAAGTTGTTGTCTTACGACATCATGTATTATATAAATTGAAATTATATAAAACAAGTTACTGTTTATTATCTGAATTAAGCTTTAAGCTGCTGAATTTTGAACTGTCCATTTCAAGTCTTCAGGATTCTAATGTAAAAATACAAAAAATGAGCTACCAAATAGTATAGAGCATGTTTAGAGAGCGCAGTTGTTCAAACTTGCCTGGCACTATACTGGTGGCAAAGGCTATCGCGTTTGAATAATAGCAGGTTAAGGAATACAATTTCTTTGCCAAGAAGTATAAGATGTGGACAAACATACTTGCTCAGATAAATGTAATAAGAGGATAGTTGAAAAATTGACCCTTTTGGGCTTGAAAATTTTGTTAGCATTTACATTTATTATAGAATATTTTTAAGAATAACTTGTAAGAACTTGCATGTTTTAATACACCTTTGATAGGTATCTAGGAAAACAGATTATGCTTGCTGAGATACATGTATGACCAATAAAATATGTTGAAATCAATGTTCAAACAAGAATAACAAATACGGATACATTTTGAAAATCACAATATTTGATCATGTATTGATGTAAGCTGTTGCAGTGTTCATTGTTTTAAAAGGTTAAAACTTATTAATAGTCTAAAGATGATAAGTCTTTGTGAAAGTTGCTGGTACTGTAAGGTCATTTCTAAATTGTGTTAAAATATGGCTCATCTTGGTTTAAAAAAGTTAAAATCTAGTTGCAAAAGAAATATTACAGTAGAGCCACATGATTTTATTAAAAATCGATATTTTTGATGTGAATGGTATTATATATTGAATTTGAAGGTGGTGGTGGAGGTAAAGATTGTTTCAAATGTGGAGAATCTGGACACTTCTCGAGAGAATGCCCGAATGCCGCAAAAGGTATTGTCACTTAAGATACTGTTTGCATGCATGAATGGTTTGCACTTTTTGAACAAAAGTTATTTGAATTATTCTGTTGTTGGTATTGGTGTCAGCATAAATCCTGTTTTGCATGCTACTAAATTTCAAATTAATTAAAAGCTTCCATTTGGAACTTTTTATCGTTGCCTAAGTTGACCAATATCTTAGGTATATCAAATACAGTAACCTTGTGAGGGCCTCTTTACTGATTACTAATACTTACAATTTAAGGGTTACTGAGGTACAGATATTTGCATTATTGAATCCCATCTATCCTCATTCTGCAGTTTAGTAAGTGGTGACTACTAACTAAGTTTAATCCTCACCATCATGTGTTTTCCTAAATCTAATCTATTTTGTGAAATTATTTAAGCCCAACAATATATATTTAACGATTGCATGGTCAAAACATCTCCCCCCGTTAAACCTAACTGTACTAACACTGTTTATATAGGTGGTGGCAGAGATTGTTATAAATGTGGAGAGAGTGGACACATGGCTAGAGATTGTACTAACCCACCTAAAGGTAATCCTCACTTGTTACATGTTAAATATTAATTATTGTGCTGAAAGGTTGATAATTACTCACAAATACAGTAAAAACTCAGGAAAAAAAAAAAGGACATGGTTGGGACTGGACTATATTTTCAGTTTAGGTAGGGATACGGTGTACTGAGAATTTTAGGTATTGACTTTCTTAAACTTATTTGTTAGTGGTTAAGCCATAAATTTCATCTGTTATGCTAACGAGTACATTTTGAATTATCTCTAAAAAAATTAAGGACCCTGAAAGAATGTCGGGTCTATGGATGAAATCCAGTTTTGGGCTTTATCCTTAACATAGCATTTTGAAAGGAAAGCTTGTGTAAAACAAAAATGAATATGATAATAAATGAAGGTTGGGGTGTCTGTGGCCTAGTGGTTAAGATCATTGACTTCAAACCACTTACCCCTCCCTGCTGTGGGTTCGAATCCGACAGAGACTTTTGATTCTTTCATGTGAGGAGGCTATCCAGCTAGCTTAATGTCGGTTCTACTCAGGTGCCCGTTCTTGTCTGAAATAATGTTTGGAAGGGCACCTGAGGTCTTCGTCCACCAGTAAAGCTGGAATGCCGCCATATGACTTATAATGTGTTGGTGTGACATAAAACCCAATTAAACAAACAAATAAATGAAGGTTAGTTAGAAATTGCTGCCCTGCTATAAGTAATTGACATGTTGATGTTGGTAATACAGGTGGTGGCGGAGGCAGAGACTGTTTCAAGTGTGGAGAATCTGGACATATGGCAAGAGATTGTACAAATCCACCAAAAGGTATACATATCTTTAAATTCAACCAATTGTTACAGCAGAGCAGAAAGTATACAATTTAAGTTTTTCTGCTATACACATGTTACGAAAAGACATTAAATTTCAAGCAAAATTTATTTTTATGGGAAAGTAGCATTTAAAAATTCCTAATTAAAGAAGGAATACCTTTCTGAGAGCTGAGTATTCTGTTTGAGCATTCAATGCTTAACATTTTCTCGCTTTTTAGTACACCTGTCAGGCAGTGATGGCATGAACTATTAGGATCATTGGCTGTCTATTGTCTGCTCTGTTGTCCACAGTTTATTCAAATGATATTTAATTTCAAAATTGACACCACCCAGATTTTAATGGATTTTCCTTAAATCTCTCTCTAAACACTCAAATGCTAGGGCTTAGATATTTAGCAGGTAAACCTTTACTGAGTTTAAGTTACAGCCCTTGGGTCAAAGTTAGCCCTGCCCAGCAATGGGAGGGGGTTATAAATTTTCTTATATGTGTATAATTTAGTAAATATGTTTTTCAGCTGGTGGAGGTGGTGGTGGCAGAGAATGTTATAAATGTGGAGAAAGTGGACACATGGCTAGAGATTGTACTAACCCACCTAAAGGTATTGTTTGTATTTCCTATCATATATGTTAACAGAATATTGTCTGATCCATGTCCTTGATTACAGTACAAAAATGTTGACTATCCTGAAATGATAGGTCGTTTGCAAAAAAAATTGCTTCAAGTTGAAGGTCATGCAAAGTATGGTATTTTCGATGTTCTAACAACATTATTTTCATTACAAAAGAAGTTTGCAGCTCAATAGGTAGAGCATCGGTTTCTTATCAAGGTGTCAACACGCTCTGTGTAGACAATTGATCACTGACATTTAGTGTAATGGTAACTTATCTCACCAATAAAATGATGTTGGTTAGTAGGCAGGCCATAATGAAGAAATTGGTAGTTACTGGCTAGTTACCAAGGAACTGCGGTTAGGTGGCCCAACAGTAAGATATGATAACAAATAAATGTGTTAAAGGCAATGTTAAAAATCCCTCCAAAGAACCCTAGAAAAATATGGTCCATTTCTTTTCCAAGATCTAATATTGATGACTCTATATTTCAGCTGGTGGAGGTGGTGGTGGCAGAGATTGTTATAAATGTGGAGAGAGTGGACACATGGCTAGAGATTGTACTAACCCACCTAAAGGTATTGTTTGTTTGCTCGTCTTGTCATGTATGTCAGTATGTTAACAAAATATTTTCTGGTCCATGTCCATACATTTCAGTGTTGGTTCTCGATGGATTTCTAAATTACTCTGCAAAAATGCTGTGTCATTTACGAACATAGCTGGAAGGTGAATATCATAAGAAATGATTATTTTTGTTCACATATGTTTGTTACACAAGAATCATTCTATCAACAGAAACTTTACTGTTTAAAAATTTGTATTTATGAAACATGTGTGTTGTGAATTGTGGCCAAAGGAGTACAGTCTCTTAGAACTTTAAAGCTCTACCTGATCCCATATTTCAAACAAACCTGGGTTTACTCATCACTGGATACAATGACTTTAAGGACATGACATGTTTCACTTCGAGCATATTCATTGCTTTTATATATGTATTCATTGCTTTGATATATGTGTTCATTGTGTTGATGTATGTGTTCATTCCGTTGATGTATGTGTTCATTGCTGTGTTCATTGTGTTGATGTATAAATTCATTGCTTTGATGTATGTGCTTTAATTCAGGTGTTCATTGCTTTGATACATGTGTTTATTGCTTTGATACATGTGTTCATTGCTTTTAAACATTTGTTCATTGCTTTTATACAGGTGATTGCTTTGACACAGGTGTTAATTGCTTTGACACAGGTGTTAATTGCTTTGACACAGGTGTTAATTGTTTTGACACAGGTGTTAATTGCTTTGAAACATGTGTTCATTGCTTTGATGCATGTGTTCATTGCTTTGATGCATTTGTTCATTGCTTTGATGCATTTGTTCATTGCTTTGATACATGTGGTCTTTGCTTTGATACAGGTGTTCATTGCTTTGATGCATTTGTTCATTGCTTTGATACATTTGTTCATTGCTTTGATACATTTGTTCATTGCTTTGATACATTTGTTCATTGCTTTGATGCATTTGTTCATTGCTTTGATGCATTTGTTCATTGCTATGATACATGTATTCATTGCTTCGATGCAGGTGTTCATTGCTTTGATGCATGTGTTCATTGCTATGATACATGTATTCATTGCTTCGATGCAGGTGTTCATTGCTTTGATGCATGTGTTCATTGCTTTGATGCATTTGTTCATTGCTTTGATACATTTGTTCATTGCTTTGATACAGGTGCTCATTGCTTGAGTTGAATTATTGTTGATTAAGCATTTCAAGTCCAACTACGTTTAATGTTTCAGCTGGTGGAGGTGGTGGTGGCAGAGATTGTTATAAATGTGGAGAAAGTGGACACATGGCTAGAGATTGTACTAACCCACCTAAAGGTATGTATTCTTTTATCTATAAAGATTCTTGACATACTTGCAAGGAATTTGATCGTGACAAATAAGCAACATAAATTTTTATTGATTTTTAACTTAAAAAGGGATGATTTTAGAACAGCCCTTTAAATTTAATTTTTAAGATAGACCCAAATTTGCTGGGGGCCCCCCCCCTTCCCCCCTAAAGTTTAACTATCTTTTATACAACATTTCCAAAATAAATTTCCTTTGGTTTAGATCAAAAATTAAAACCAATTTTGATGATTCTTGTTAACCAGTCTTTTATGCTAGGCTAATATGATGATCTTATTTTAAAGGATTGATATTTTTGTGGTAGTGCATGATGGCTAAAATTGAACTTGTCCACAAAACAATATTTCTGCTTATTTCTAAATAGTTTAAATAGAAAAAAGTTGTGCATATTCAAATGACCTAAGGAGACAGACCTGTAAGCCCACAAATAAGTTAAATGTGGGATGATCGTTCTGCTATTAGAATACCAGAAACAAATGTGTTTGGTTTTTGTAATTTTATTTTTCCACATTTGTCTTTAAAATGAATGGAAAAATATGTTTTTAAAAAAAGAGAAGTTAGTGAAAAGGGAAAAACCCTGTAATATTTGCTATTTTGTCCTTCATTTTAAAAAAAGTTATAAAATGAAGATATGTATTTAAATTTTTAATAATCAAAGGGAATTATTTTAAAAATTTTCCCAAAGGGAAAACCGGGGGCCCAGAAAAAATTTTGGGGGAGGCAGTGGGCAGATCCAAATGGCGGGTTTGGGAAAAAAGGGTTGGGGGGGTTGGGGGCCAGGGCAAAAGAAATTTATCCCGAAAACTGGGTGATGTTCAAGTAAAAAACCCGTTTTAGTGGGGGATTTGGTTTTCCCGAGGGGGGGGGGAAAGGTATTACGATCATCTCGTGGGGTGGGTTTGGGGGTGCCCTGGAATTTTTTGGAGGAGGGGTTTTGGTTCAAGAAAATGGGGTTTGGGGGCAAGGTTTTCTGAGAAAAAATGGGGGAAGTGGTTTACGTAAAAACGAAGAAGACAGATGTGGTGGTTGGGGGACCCTGGGGGGCAGAGGGGAGCCCCCGTGACCCAAACAGGTACCCCAAATCCAGCTGGAGATGGGGCCAGTAACACAAGGTTTGGGCCCAAAGGTTTCAGAATTGTTTCTTTAAAAATGGGTACAAAAGAAACCCAAATTTTTATGGGCTTGTAGGTATGGGAAACCCTTTAACAGTTTTTTTTTCAGGTAATAAAAACTTTTCCAAATCTGGAAAAAACTTAAAGGAAGATATGAACCCCATTTTTTCAATTTTTTGTGTCGAAAAAATGGGAATTTGACTAGGCAACCCCCGAGATTGGGGGTGCCTTTTTGCTGCTAAAATTTTTTTTTGAAACCCCCATGTGGTAACCCCGCCATACCTTTCTCCATCCAGTCAAATGTAGAGGGGCCCCGTTTTTGATTAATGGAAATAAGAGAACCCTTTTCAAAAAGAGCAAGTTTAAAAAAGTTGAAGCCAGAAATTTATGACTTTAAAAATACAAGGGGTAAAAAGTCGCAATTTAAAATTATTTCAAAAGATTAAAAATGGACACCAAAAATCCCTTGAAGATTTTTAAAAGGGGGATGGCCCCAAAATAAAAAATCTTGTGCTAAAAATAAACACAGAAGGGTTTTGACTTTACCCCTTTGCTTTATCTTGAAAAACTTTATGAAGGGAAAAAAAAATATTGCGGGAAACCCATGTTTGAAAAAGGACTTTTAAAAAAGAGTTTAGAACATCGCCAGTTTAAGCAGCAGATTGTTAAGAACCCATATCCACTAGCTTGTATACAGGCTGGACAGGAAATTGATGTATATATATCATGGATCGAAAACCCTGCAATGTTCTGGATTCAACCAGTCAGTAAAGAAAACGAATTGACAGAGTTTGTGGAAAAAGTACAGGAGCTGTATACAAGTGGTGCTGGAACAGGTATGAATGTAGACTCCATTATTACGGGACAAGCTGTTGTTGCCCAATTCTCTGAAGATGAAGCATGGTACAGAGGTTATATTGAGAATGTTTCAGCTGGTCAATTTAAAGTTCGCTTTACTGACTATGGTAACTCTGATGTGGTTGGGAAAGAGGCAATACGTGGTCTTTCAGATGAACTTTTGAAGGAAAGTTCTTATGCAGCGCAATGTAAGCTTGTTGGAGTAAGACCATTACAAGCTGGACAGTGGACTGCTGATGCTAGGGATATTATGGATGGATTGGTGAAAGATGAGGTAGTGAAATGTAAAGTGGTAGATATATCGAATGGATGTGCAGCAGTTGAATTAGTATCAAAAGAACTAGATGTTGCACAAGAGCTGATTCAAACAGCTGTTGTTAGAGGGATAAAAGAGAGTTCACCAAATGTTAAAGCTGGATCATCAAAGTCATCTGTAGGTATTCTCACATATAGCAATGAAATGCTGCTTAGTGTTGGTACAACAGAAGGTGTGTTTATTTCATACACTGACTCTGTGGCAAGTTTTTGGTGCCAGCCTGCTAGATCTGCAGTTCAGTTAGAAGATTTAATGGCTCAGTTGGAAGTCCATTGTCAGTCAGGCACTGGAATTCAAGATTTTCCCATGGACATGGCCTGTGCTGCAAAGTTTAGTGAAGATGATGTCTGGTACAGAGCTAAAGTAACAGCAGCTTATCCTGACACTGTAGAGGTTTTGTTTGTAGACTATGGTAACACTGAGAAAGTCTCAAAGACAGATGTTTGTGAACTGACAGAAGAATTAATACAATTACCTCCTCAGGCAGTTGAGTGTGAGCTTGTTAATGCAAGCAAAGCAAGTAATCAGTTGACAGCAAAATTTAAAGAATTGATTGGTGAGGAAGAGGTCCAAGCTACAGTTGTTGATATATTGGACAACAGTGCTGTTGTATGCCTGACTTTACCTTCTGGGAAGGACATCGGTGAAGAATTGGGTTTGACAGAACCAGGATCAACCACACCAGTTCCTGTTAAACCAGCAAGCACAGTATCAAAATCAGGGTCAAATGTTTTGTCTTATCCCAAGACAGTGATGCCATGTGAGCCCACTATGGTGTTTGTTACTCAGATAATTGATGCAGGAGAGTTTTATGTTCAGCAAGCTGACAAGGAAAAGCTGCTAAATGACCTGATGGCTGATCTGTCAGACTTCTGTCAATCTGCAGAAGCTGAACGTATTTCAGCACCTCAAGTTGGACAAGCGTGTTGTGCTAAGTTTGCTGATGATGGTTGTTGGTACAGGGCTAAAATTGTTGAAATTACAGGGAAAAACTGTACTGTTGAATTTGTAGACTATGGGAACTCTGAAAAAACCACAATTGATGAAATAAGGTCCATAACAGAAAGATTAGTTCAGGCAGCACCATTTGTGCTAAAATGTAGCCTTGAAGGTATTGTTCCAGTCAATGGTAAATGGTGTGAGGAATCTATTAAGAAGTTTGAAGACTTGGCTGTAGGAAAAGATTTACTTTGTGAAGTGGTTAAAGGATCAGAGGTGATAATAAAATGTGGAACTACTGATATAGCTGAAGCCTTAGTAGATAGTGGACTAGCTAAGATAGTTGAAGGAAGTGTTAGGGCAATTGCTAAGAAACAAGTTAAACCTTTAGTATACAAAAAGGAGACCTTCCCTGAACAGCCAGTAGACGTTTATGTGAGTCATGTAAACTCTCCTGGAGATTTCTATGTTCAACAAGTAGACCTTGAAGAAAAGCTTAATCAGGTGATGGAAAAGTTGGTGCAATTTTACGAGTCTTCAGGAGATGATCTTATGATGGACTCTGTGTCAAACGGTCAAGCTGTATGTGCTAAATATTCAGAAGATGAAGCTTGGTATAGAGCTGAAGTTACTTGTATTGAAGGTGCTAAAATTAATGTTCTATTTATAGATTATGGAAATATGGAGGAAACTTCCCTAGCAAATATAAGAGAACTGAAAGAAGAGTTTATGGCAGCAACACCATTTGCTGTTAGATGTCAATTATACAAAGTAAAACCAGAAGGAGATTGGTCTGAGGAATCCGGGGTTTTCTTTGAAACTCAAACATCAGAGAAAGTACTTCAGTGTGAATTTGTGGCTGGCAATAATGTTTGTTTGAAATTGGATGGTACAGATGTAGTTGACAGCCTTGTAGAAAAAGGTTACTGTAGTAAAATAACTGAACAGGTGTCTCCTAGTAAACAGAAAGGTCAGTTTACACCACAGTCAGTGCCAGCTGATAGTGTGTCATGCTATGTGTCACATGTAGATGAGAGTGGAAGTTTATATGTACAACTTGCGTGTGAGGAAGATACACTGAATGCTGAGGTGGAGAAGGTACAAACTTTACATTCTAACAAGCCACTAGACCTTGAATCAGTAAAAAAAGGGGACTTGGTATGTGTGAAATTTTCCGAAGACGAAAGCTGGTACAGAGCTGTAGTGATAAGTACCAGGGACAATTTGGTTAAAGTTAGGTTTGTAGACTATGGGAACTGTGATGATGTGCAGCAAGCAAGTGATTTGAGAGCTTTACCGGAAGATCATCAGGTGACACCACCGCTTGCCTATGCTTGCACCCTGCGTGGACTGAAGAAACTGAAGAGCAGTCAAATAGATTTACTGAAAGATGTTACAGCGGACAAAGAGTTGACTGTCACATTCATTACAACTGCCCCAGAATATGAAATTCAGTTAGAAGATGAGAACCAACAAGACATTGGTCAGCTGATTGTCAATACTGATGAGAGTCAGCAAGGCGAGGTAACAGAAGAACAAACAGAAAACGAAGTTACTGGTTTGTATTCCTTTTTAATTGTTTTTTTTTTAAATGCTTGAATTTGTCATAGTGTGGTTCTAATAGTACGACAAACATTTATTCATCCATTTATATGAAATTGAGAATGACCATTTAAATAGTTAAGTTTTATTCAGTGTTAAACACTTAAAAGTGGATATGTGGAACACTATTTTATGACTTTGATAAAAAATTTAGACATTACACAAAAAGTATATAAAGGTAGGAAATCATAATTAAAAAGTAAATTTCAGTTTGTTTAATTGTCTACAGAAGAGGGTTGTATATGATTTGACATTTGAATCTAGATGTTAAATATTATATTTGAGTTGTTTTGTACATATATTTTGCATAACCTTTTGCTAAGTTGGGCATTGTTGCTAATATTGGCAATGCAGAGGGCCTTTAATGCCATTTAAAACAAAATAAAGAAAAATATACTTGTTGAAAAGATGATGGTATAATGTGCCAGAAATAGTAACTGTTGACTATAGTCCTAAAATTAAGTACTGCTTTATTGTGGGGAAATATATGCAAATCATAATTATGTTTTACTGGATAATTTATGTGTTTTATTAATAAAGTATATATATGTTCAAACAGACTCCAAAGGTGACAATGTTTCATCAAATACAGAGGGTAAGGATGTTCCAACTAACACAGATGTTGAAAACATTTCAAAAGACACAGAGGGTGATGATGTTACTAAAAATAAAGATGATGATAGTTCAACAAACAAAATAGATGAAAGTGTACCAACAGAGGGAGATAATGACATTATTTCAGATGCTGACGATGTTCCAGCAAACACAGAGGATGACGTTGTTGTACCAGACATTAACATGGATGCTATTACTGACAAAGTATGTGCTTTAAACAGTGAGACACTTACCATTGGACAAAGACTAAATGTGTTGGTTGGCCATTCAGAGTCCCCATCAAAATTCTGGGTGCATAAGGAGAGTGAAAACAACAAACTTGATAGTTTACTCAATACAATGTTTGACTTTTATAATGTATGTGAGGACGAGAGATTAGCTGTAGAATCTGTAGAAAAAGACATGTTAGTTGCTGCATTATTTGACGAGGATGAATCCTGGTACCGAGCGCGTGTCGTAAGCTGTGAGAACAAGGAACAAGTGAAAGTTACATTCATCGACCATGGAAACACTGAGGTGATACCTAGAAAATCTCTACGCAAACTTCCAACACAATTTGCAAGTTTACCAATACAGGTAATTTCTTTTTTTATTGCTTGCAATTTAAAGTTATTGTCATTTAATTTAGCTTTTAAATTCCAATTGATCATAATTATTTAAAGATTAAGTTTGGACCATTTACAAATGTCAGTTCCTATTATTCATTCTTATTATAAATAATTTTAACAGGAAATATGGCCCAGTATAAATGGTTGTAAGTTATATAACCCAAGTCATTTGAGGGTTATATATACTTAATTGTTGATTGTTTAAAAACAATGTAAAAGATCTTGAAACAATTCATTATGCTGCACAATTCTGTTGTTTAAGGAAAATGAACAATACTTGAATTTACAGGATTATAGAAACATCCTAAGTTGTCCATGTGAAACTGACATTACATGCATGCAGTATTTATAGGTTTCTAAAATAAGGAATTGAATATGAATAATAAACATGTAACAATAACTTACTTGAAGTTGGACAATTTCATTTGTGGTCATAACCCATAGAATAATCACTTGTTTCCTGTGTAGTCACCATTTGTAATTTAGAGAAAGGTGTTTTGAAGATTTCAACATATGGAAAGAAATGCAGACATTGTTTGATTTATAAAATGTATGATTTTACATTGCTTATTAAGGTATAAATGTTATTGTATGATATTACAGGGTATAGAATGTTGTCTTGGAGGTGTTGAACCATGTGAGAAAGTTTGGAATGATGAAGTGAAGGAAGTATTTGCAGAGCTCACAGCTGATAAGTATGTAATAATTCTACTCTGCAAGATAATTTATGAAATGACTCTAATGTTATTTTAAGGATTTATATTCTGTCTTGTTTTGAAAATGTTTTATATCACTAATTACATACTTGCATACATGAACAAATTGGATTACTATTTAGTAACAGGATTATGGATTGACAAAAAAGTTAACTTGTAAATCTCTGTCCTTTTATGCATTTTGGAAAAATGACGACAAAAAAATAAGCAAATACAGGCAGAATAAGAAGTTAATGAGATAAGATAGGCGTAATGATTCACAAGTACAGACTTACTGTCTGAACACGATACATATACTGTTGAATTTTTAAGACTGTAAATTCCTGGGAATTAAGATATAATATGTCAAGGTACTACATTGTATGTAACAAATCAATATGTATTGTGCATTATTATTCCCCTACCGGTTTAACCGGAGGGGACTTTAGGTTTACCCTCCGTCCGTCTGTCCGTCAGTCCGTCCGTGCACAAAACTGGATCCCGCGATAACGCAAAAAGTACTGAAAATATTTTTATGAAACTTGATATATGGATAGATGGCAGTATGGAGATTATGCACGTCTTTTTTTTTCTTCCTATGTTGAAAATTCTGGTTGCTATGGCAACAAATAGTCTGAAAATATGGCAAATTTAACACATAAACTGGATCCAGTGATAACTCAAAAAGTACTGAAAATATTTTTATGAAACTTGAAATATGGGTAGATGGCAGTCTGGAGATTATGCACATCTTTTTTTTTTTTCTTCTTATGTTGAAAATTCTGGTTGCTATGGCAACAAATAGCCTGAATTTCAAGATTTCTGATTTAAATTTTTCAGCTTTTTCACTATATGTTCTTTATTTCTTAAGGTGTTTACTTCAAACTTTAAATATAAGTTTCTGGTCATCAACCACATCATATGTGACAAGGTTTATAACTCTAGCACAAAAAATATCAGTATTACCCTCCTTGAACTTAGATTTTTTAGGGAAAAAATGTTGTCTTTTTTTAAATAACTTCTTTATTTCCTAATGTATCTACTTCAAACTTCATATATATATATTTCTTATTATCACTCGAATCATTTTTGAGAAGGTTAAATAATCTAGCAAGACTATTTCCAGAATTATGTCCCCCTTGAACTTAGATTTTTTTCGAGAAACTGGTATTTTCACTCCAACTTCTTCATTCCTTATAGGATTTACTTTAAAATCCCACATCGTAATAATATGACAATGTTGTATAAACATAATTTCCTTACTAAGCATGGAAACTTAACACATTACTGTGATATAGACAAACTTATTTTATTATGTTTTGTGGTCGATATTTTCAAATACAGACTTCATCCTCAAATTCATTATAAATGGCAATACACAGGAGTGTATGACAATTAAAGAACTTTTTGAGGGACCGGTAGGGGACTACTGTATTGCCTGCAATACTATCAAATGCTTGTTATATTTGTAGAGTACTGATACTAGATGTAGGAGATGTTGATGAGGAAGGTGTGTTCAAGGTTCAACTATTAGATATGGGAATGTCTGTAGGTGACCAGTTGATACAGAGAAATATAGGTGTAAACATGGCTACACCTGTGGCTGTGAGCACCAAAGTGAAGCAAGTGTTTACTCCAGATACCAACGATAATGTCATCACTAGACTGTATTCTGCTAAATCTTCTAAAACACTTGGACAGTACGGGTAAGCCAATACGTTGCTTCATCATACATGTATTTTTAGCATAGAATAGTAAAAAAAGTTTCTTTCAGAATTGAAACTTGTTGCAGGTAGGTGTCTGTTGTGGAGTGTGATGTTGTTGACTTCAAACCACTTGCCTATATGTTTATTGGTTCAAATCTCATCCAGATTTTTTCATGTGAGGCAACTATCAAGCTAGCTTACGAAGCCTTGGTGATTCTACTTGGGTGCCTGTTTGTGTCTGAAATAATGCACAGAGAGGCACATTAGGTCTTCCTGATCCAGTAATGCCAGATAATCACCATATGACCTTTATAGTGTTTTTGATGCAACATAAAATCCAATTAAAATTGAAAAGTAAAATACTGTTTAGGTATTATTTATATGTTTATCAGTTCCAACTTAACAATCATCCAGAAAAAAAAGAAGATTAAATATCTCAAGCTGGGCTACTTTATTACGAAAGTTATGTGAACCTGACTCATTTACTAACTGAATTTTAGAGTTAATTTATATCCCTTATTATTAAAGTGTTATTTTCATTGTGACAGATACTTGTTGAGAGATTTGTGTGAAGATGATCCTACCATATCTACCCATAATGTGTTGGTTACATCCATCACCAGCCTAGATGAGTTCTGGTGTCGCTTACAAGACAACTCGTATGAGTTTTATCAAGATAAACTACAGGAGAGTTACAGTGATAATAGAGAACAACTTGTTGATATTTGTAAAGGTATAGTTAATAGCATGCGTTTGATTAAACTTAATGTGTTTATTGAAAATAATGGCATTCAAAACATACAATAGCACTGAGTGGTTTTGGCCATTGACTTCCAACCAATTTCCATAACCACTTGGTTTGAATTCTGCCATTGTATTACACGAGGAAGGTATCCAGGTAGTTTTTAAACATTGGTGGTTCTACTAAGGTGCTGCCCTTGCCTGAAATGATGCTGGAAAATCGCCATATGATCACCACATCATTGGACTTAAAGCCCCACCAAAAAAAAACGAAAAAAACCCAAAAAATATAAAGACATCTTACAATTAGGCAGGTTTTGAAGTTTTGATTGTTTCATGATACTGTACAAAATAGCAAGACTGCTGATCAAGATTACCACAAGGGTGAAAGAAAATAGAAATAAGCTTTAAACAAAAGCTTCATCTGCTGTTTGCTGTGTAGCTCATAATGGAATGACAAAGGAATGATTCTAGAGAAGTCTGTGACGGAAATAGCTGAGTATTTCTTGTCAGCACAGGGATGTGGTTCCCCCTATATGTACATTGTATTAATGGAAAACTTTAAAAATCTTGTTTAAAAAATTGATGTTTTGTTTGATTTTGTAATTATTTCACAGAAATGATTCATGGGTGACCACATACCAATATTATTTATACATGTGAGATTATTGTTTGGTTTACAGGTGTAAAATGTGCTGTTTATGTCAATGATAAAGACTACCTTAGAGGTACAGTTGTTGACGAGAGTGATGATGGAGTGAATGTCAAACTTGTAGATGTTGGAGACAATGTCATAGTGCCTCAATCTAGTGTATTTAAATTAAAGTCTGAATGTGATACTTACCCGCAGCTAGCTTTCTGTTGCTCATTCCCTGGGTTGATTCCGATAGATTCTGATACTCAAAATGTGCAAAAGGTTTTTAAAGATACGTTGCTAGAACTAAGTGATCAAACAGAACTACCAGCTTCAGCTAAAGCCACTATAGTTATAGTGACAGAAACAGATGGGAAAATCCTTGTTGAATTGACTATTGATAGAAAAGATATTGCCGAATCTCTAGTTGGAAAAGGTGTAGCAGAGTTTGACAAGACTGTTGATACATCTGTGTTAGATGATCAAATTGATGTATCAGAAAACTTTGGT
Organism: Ruditapes philippinarum; assembly: GCF_026571515.1. Taxonomy (NCBI): domain Eukaryota; kingdom Metazoa; phylum Mollusca; class Bivalvia; order Venerida; family Veneridae; genus Ruditapes; species Ruditapes philippinarum. Next base: position 24,897 of record NW_026855324.1, read on the forward strand.
GCATTTAAGAATGTCCAGTTAGATGTAGATACAGACTATGATTCAGTGTTGATAGACAGTAGTGATTTAAACAGATTGGTATTTCATACTGTTGATGGTATATCAGCTATGAAGGAGATAGAAAAGGCTATATCAGAAACTGTTGCTGATGATGACACAAGCGAAAAGGGAGATAATTTAACAGAAGGGCCATGTCTTGCCAAATGTGCTGTAGATGGTAAATGGAAGAGAGCAAATATTAGAAGCAGTTGTCAGAAATCAGAAGGTGACGAAGTCTCCCGAACATGCAAGGTTTGTTTAAGGTTTATAAGTTCTTGAAAATAGGGAGAGTCTTTATTGGTTAATACTAAAATAAATTTCTGATTACGATGAATCTCTAAACAAATGCTCTTTTGTTCAGTCCTTAAAAAAATAGCCATTATTATTCAGGTCTGTTGAAGAAGAGCTGAAATTTAATTAGAAATAAGTCGAGTTAATAACATGATTTTCATCTTCTCAGCAGTTGGTTGTAGATTTTAATGAAAGCTAAATTTGTTACTGTCTTTTAAACATGACAGCTTAAAAATAAAATAAAAAAGCTCTGAATGATATTAACACCATTACCATTGTGTAAATTTAAACAAAAATGGATAACAATGATAATTGGGTACTGCTTCAAAGGATAAGCTTCAACTGTTTCATTTGGGTAAACAAGATTGCTTCCGGGCTTAAGAATAGAAATAGGCTTTAAATGACATAAAAAGAAATTCTGCACAGAGATGTGCAATCTAGAGCTACACCTACAGATAAATCATGAACTTGGATATATTTTTAAATAGGTGTTCCTTGTGGATTATGGTTCTACATTTGAGCTACTCGCTACCAATATTCGACCAATACCAGACACATTGATGAAATTACCAGCACAAGCTGTTATCTGTCACCTGGATGAGATAGAACCTATTGATGAAGATTGGACTGATGAATGCTACGAATTCATAGCAGAGCATTGTAAGTTTACTTATTGAATTCCCTTACTAAACAAGTAAAAACACAAAGATTATTCTAAAAGTTGTTGTATGTGATTACTTGCTCATTGTCCTGCGTCTATTATGGTAATTAATTGGCATATTTTTTACCTGTAAATGGGTGTTGCATGTAGAACTCATGAAAGTGCATCTACAGAATGTCAAAGGTCAAGGTCAGTTGTACTTGTAATAAGAAAATATTAAACTGTCTTATAAATTATATTGCTTTTGAAACATTGTATGTAAATGTGTACATGCCCCTTGATGAGCTATACCTGCCTTACCAATTTTCAACTCAAAAGGTCAATGGTTAAGGTTATTAGGACTTGAAGTAACAAAACATCAAAAGTGGCCATTTAAGCAAAGTGCATAGCTCAAAAAAATTTAAACTTCATATGAAGATGTGCCTTGACCATCAAAGTTAATTTATTGAATTATGTCTCCCTCCCAAAATTAAGCTTGTCTGGCCTTCACAGGTCAAACTACTGGTGGGATTTCAACCAAACTCTACAGGAGTGATCAGTACCATCCCTAGTTGTGCATGTCACCGGCACATTCTGCTTAGCTTTGCTTCGCACCACCTCATTGCACAAAATGGCCGCCAGTGCTAACAATAGGAAAATTTTGTACATCCTTCACAGGTCAAACTACTGGTGGGATTTTAATGAAACTTCCCATGAGTGACCATACTTAGTTTTGGGAGTCATATGTTTTTTTGACAAAAACCCTTCTAGTTATGATTTAATTGTGATTTCTTTGCTATTTCTTTACAAATTTGATTTATTCTTTGACAAAACAACACTTATGGCATAATGGACATGTTGAATAATTTGACCTTGACCTTAAAATAACTTGTTAAAATCAAATCATTCAATTAAATTGTGATAACTTTATTTATTTCTTTATAGATTAAATTCATGCTTGGATAAAGCAACCCTTATGACGAAACTGACTCAAGTTGATTAATGCAGATATGACTTACCTTGCAGTGGCTTTTGTTTATTAAATTATAAAACCATTGTTCAACTTCTCTATTTTCTCATAGATATGGATGAAGATTCCAAACTGGTGTTGTATGTAAACAACTACAGGAAAGGTCTTCATGACGTCTTTGTTTCTTCAAGAGATGAGGGTGAAAAATCTATAAACCATATGTTGATAGAATTAGGAATGGCTGCACCTATTATTGGATCACAGATTGAAATGTCTATACTAGCTGACACAGCAGGTATGGTATGAAACCATTTGAGCCGCGTCACGACAAAACCAACGTAATGCGTTTGCGACCAGCATGGATCTAGAGCAGCCTTCGCTTACCAACTCAATTACAAGTAGGGAAACTGATAGCGAACAGCATGGATCCTGATCAGACTGCGCGGATGCGCAGGCTGGTCTAGATCCATGCTGGTCGCAAACGCACTATGTTGGGTTTGTCATGACGCGGGTCATTTGGTTAGTCATCAGTATTATAATAACAGTAAGTTTAAAGATGAAGTGGATTAGGAAATTGACACCGTATAAAATGTTCTGGAACAAAATATTATGCTGCTGTATTTAGTAGGATTTTAACTGTTTTGGCAACAGTTTCATGCATGTGCCACTGGTATAAAGGAAATATACAAGCAAGTTTTGTTTCGACCACGTATTTTGAAAGTTTTCTTTTTTGAAATTCAATTATTTTGCAAAGGATGGGTAGCGGATATAAAACTTTATAGTTACACTTTGTGTTATTTCTTTTTGTTTGTCAGCTGATATTCTTAATTTCAGAGACATCATTTCATGAGTTGTCAATGACAAGGCAAGATTCATATGGGGATAGTTCAGATTTAGGTATGGTATATGAACTAAATCTTTATAATAAGGTCTTATTTCCTTCTGATGCAGTGTTAAAAAAATATAATAACCACTTAAATGTTGAAAATAGTGACAACTTTAGGAAATTTGTCTGCTGTATTAACAAATAAACACAGTAAAAAAGATTGATTCTGTATTTACTTTTGAAAGTATTAGTCTTTTGTCTGTATTTAAATTGCAATGATCAATATAAGATGTTGTACAGTAAACTTCCATCAGATCCTGACAAAGAGGAGTTTTGTCCCTTTGTTAACAATTTACTTTGTACAATATTACCTAACTTATCAACAGCTTAAGTTTATAAACTTTGAAACTCTGTTTGAATAAAAGGTTAGGTTCTAAGTTTAGTTTTCTCTTCCATAAACTTCATTGAAATGTATATATACCTCATATGATAAACAGCATGTTAAAACAATTTCAATGAAATAATAAATGGTGATTGACAGCTTTTTGTAAAGAGTGCATACTAATACCTTATGTGTAAATGGTTTGATGTACCCAGCATGGATTTACTTGTGCTGCATAATTATATGGCTGTATTTACAAAAATGTACATGAGATATGTGTTTTGCTTTGGATGCCTTTATGATAACACATTATATTTGTTGTGTAGATATTTATATAAAAGCTATGCTATGATTTAGGAGAAACATCATATGAACCAGATTCTTCATATCTTGCCGAGTCATCATTTGTCACAGAGAGAGATACTTCCTGTATCACTGAATCTGAGAATGAAACATCGTGTTTGACGGAAGGTGATACCTCACAGTTCACTGAGGGTGATACCTCACAGTTCACCGAGGGCGATACCTCACAGTTCACCGAGGGCGACACTTCTCATTTTACCGAGGGCGATACCTCACAGTTCACCGAGGGCGACACTTCTCATTTTACCGAGGGCGATACCTCACAGTTCACCGAGGGCGACACTTCGCAATTTACTGAAGGTGATACCTCCCAATTCACTGAGGGCGATACATCTCATTTCACTGAGGGTGAAACCACAGATTCATCAGTGCATACTTTAGACGGAACTCATTGGGTGTGTGATGAGTGCTCTTCTAAAAATTCTGCAGAAGACAGTATGATAGAATGTCAAAATTGTCACAATATAAAAAAAGGTTAGTATGTTGTTCCTTATTTAAGATTGATCACTAGAGCATGTTTTCACATTATGCTTATGTCAGCTATTCCTTTAGCGGAAATTAGAAGCTTTTATAGCAAGGAGGTCTTTAGTCAATTCTCTCTGTGGATTTGCTTAAAAAATAAAATTCATATGACAGTTTATCTGCATCCAACTACTATTCAGTACTGTTCAGGTAAGTTCAGCTCACCATAGTTGTTTAGCTGTTATTAGCTGAGCAGCAAAGATACCATATATTTAATGTAGATACCTGATATATGAACTACTTATGCTGGCCAATTTTTATACCCCCGCACAACAAAGTTGTAAGGGGGGTATACTGGAATCAGCTTGTCCGTCCGTCCGTCCGGCCGTCCGTCGGTTTTTTCTTGTCCGCCCAATAACTTAAGATTCCTTTGACCCTTAGTCTTCATATTTGGCATGGAGGTTAGTCATGATTAGTAGATGACCCCTATTGATTTTGAGGTCACTAGGTCAAAGGTCAAGGTCAAAGGGGCCTTGACTTCAAAAAGCTTGTCCGCCCAATAACTTAAGATTCCTTTGACCTACAGTCGTCATATTTGGCATGGAGGTTAGTCATGATAAGTAGATGACCCCTATTGATTTTGAGGTCACTAGGTCAAAGGTCAAGGTCACAGGGGCCTTGACTTCAAAAGGCTTGTCCGCCCAATAACTTAAGATTCCTTTGACCTACAGTCGTCATATTTGGCATGGAGGTTAGTCATGATTAGTAGATGACCCTATTGATTTTGAGGTCACTAGGTCAAAGGTCAAGGTCACAGGGCCTTGACTTCAAAAAGCTTGTCTGCCCAAAACTTAAGATTCCTTTGACCTACAGTAGTCATATTTGGCATGGAGGTTAGTCATGATTAGTAGATGACCCCTATTGATTTTGAGGTCACTAGGTCAAAGGTCAAGGTCACAGGGACTTTGACTTCAAAAAGCTTGTCCGCCCAATAACTTAAGATTCCTTTGACCTACAGTCGTCATATTTGGCATGGAGGTTAGTCATGATTAGTAGATGACCCCTATTGATTTTGAGGTCACTAGGTCAAACGTCAAGGTCACAGGGGCCTTGACTTCAAAAAGCTTGTCCGCCCAATAACTTAAGATTCCTTTGACCCACAGTCGTCATATTTGGCATGGAGGTTAGTCATGATTAGTAGATGACCCCTATTGATTTTGAGGTCACCAGGTCAAAGGTCAAGGTCACAGGGGCCTTGACTTCAAAAAGCTTGTCCGCCCAATAACTTAAGATTCCTTTGACCCACAGTCGTCATATTTGGCATGGAGGTTAGTCATGATTAGTAGATGACCCCTATTGATTTTGAGGTCACCAGGTCAAAGGTCAAGGTCACAGGGGCCTTTACTTCAAAAAGCTTGTCCGCCCAATAACTTAAGATTCCTATGACCCACAGTCTTCATATTTGGAATGGAGGTTAGTCATGATTAGTAGATGACCCCTATTGACTTTGAGGTCACCAGGTCAAAGGTCAAGGTCACAGGGGCCTTTACTTCAAAAAGCTTGTCCGCCCAATAACTTAAGATTCCTTTGACCCACAGTCTTCATATTTGGAATGGAGGTTAGTCATGATTAGTAGATGACCCCTATTGATTTTGAGGTCACCAGGTCAAAGGTCAAGGTCACAGGGGCCTTGACTTCAAAAAGCTTGTCCGCCCAATAACTTAAGATTCCTTTGACCTACAGTCGTCATATTTGGCATGGAGGTTAGTCATGATTAGTAGATGACCCCTATTGATTTTGAGGTCACTAGGTCAAAGGTCAAGGTCACAGGGGCCTTGACTTCAAAAAGCTTGTCCGCCCAATAACTTAAGATTCCTTTGACCCACAGTCGTCATATTTGGCATGGAGGTTAGTCATGATTAGTAGATGACCCCTATTGATTTTGAGGTCACCAGGTCAAAGGTCAAGGTCACAGGGCCTTGACTTCAAAAAGCTTGTCCGCCCTATAACTTAAGATTCCTTTGACCCACAGTCGTCATATTTGGCATGGAGGTTAGTCATGATTAGTAGATGACCCCTATTGACTTTGAGGTCACCAGGTCAAAGGTCAAGGTCACAGGGGTGCTTGACTTCAAAAGCTTGTCCGCCCTATAACTTAAGATTCCTTTGACCCACAGTCGTCATATTTGGCATGGAGGTTAGTCATGATTAGTAGATGACCCCTATTGACTTTGAGGTCACCAGGTCAAAGGTCAAGGTCACAGGGGTCTTGACTTCAAAAAGCTTGTCCGCCCTATAACTTAAGATTCCTTTGACCCACAGTCTTCATATTTGGCATTGAGGTTAGTCGTGATTAGTAGATGACCCCTATTGACTTTGAGGTCACCAGGTCAAAGGTCAAGGTCACAGGGGCCTTTACTTCTAAAAGCTTGTCCGCCCTATAACTTAAGATTCCTATGACCCACAGTCTTCATATTTGGAATGGAGGTTAGTCATGATTAGTAGATGACCCCTATTGATTTTGTGGTCACCAGGTCAAAGGTCAAGGTCACAGGGGCCTTGACTTCAAAAAGCTTGTCCGCCCAATAACTTAAGATTCCTATGACCCACAGTCTTCATATTTGGAATGGAGGTTAGTCATGATTAGTAGATGACCCCTTTTGATTTTGAGGTCACTGGATCAAAGGTCAAGGTCATAGGGACTTTGACTTCAAAAAGTTTGTCCACCCATTAACTTAAGATTCCTTTGACCCACAGTCTTCAAATTTGGCATGGATGTTGATCATGACTATAAGGTGACCCCTATTGATTTTGAGGTCACTGGGTCAAAGTTCAAGGTCACAGGGACCTTGACAAAAAAAAAAAGCTTTTCTTCTCATTTGCTAAAGAATGTCCTGTCTGCAATGTATTGATTTTGACATTTTCATATTTGAAGCATGTAGAATACATAACTTAGCAATGCAATGGCTTAGTAACCTCAGATTTGGCAGGGAGGTTGTCCTTGCGCTCTAAATGGCCACTGTTGATTCTGACAAAGTGGTATGCGGGGGTATTCACGCCAAGATAGTGGCAGTTCTAGTTGAAATAATTTTATAGACTTTTTGTATCATATGTTATTGTGGATGTCCATGATAATAGTTTTCTAATAATGTGTGAACAAATGTCAGTAAATTGGGAACATTATCAAACATGATAACATTTACTTTATTCAGATAATAATTAACATTTCAAATGGATAGTCCATATTTGTTGGAAGTTTGCAATTTGTTCGTGTAAATTTTCATGAATAATTTGGGAATTCTCTAATTATAATTAAGAAATAAGAGTAAGTATTTAACATTGCTGAGTAAGCTTCACCAGAAGTTATTTGTTGTGTTCAACTATTCAGGTAAATTTCAGGGTTCAGATTTACTTTTCCTGCAGGGCTTTTTTTTCACAGTACAGGTAAGGGCTCCTTCCCTAAAGTTTTTGGTACAAAAAAAAAACAACAACAACAAAACAAGTTTGAAAAAGGGAAGAAAAAACTTAATGATAATTGCGTTTTAGGGAAAGTCTGCACAATCTTAGATAATTTTACTGAGGGGAAGCTGCCTTTTAAACAGCCACTGGTATAGAAGGAAAAACAGCCCTTGCTTGTTATATGTCAATATATTCATGTCATATATTGTGCATATCTTAGTTTTCATTTCACATAGTTCCCATACTTGATGAATAACAGAAGAAATATGTTGTTTTCAAACTAATTCAAATGTTATATTTTCTTAGAAAATTCAGATTATTCAGGTACAGTTGTTACTTTGTTATTTGATGTTGCTAAGTGAATTATGGTTTTTATCCATTTTCATACAGAGAATAAATCTATAGATGTTAAAACAGATAAAATTGAATGTCTTGATGATGTAAGCAAGGAGGTAAAAAAAGACCTTTTGCAAAGCAATGCAGACAATATAGAGGAAAGCAGGTACTCTGCTAGTGATACAGATCCCAGGAGCACTGAAGAAAGTGATATTGATCTAAGCTACAGACAGTTTGAATATAGTCCAACTGGTTACACTACGAGTGAGCTTGACACCACCGACCTAAAAGATTATGATGAAAGCACTGACACTGCAGACTTCAATACTACTGGGTTTTCTGATTATGACAAGACTGGGCTTGAAGGGGGAGGAGAGGATCTTAGCTTTTATGAAGGTGAAGATTTGGAATCCTGCATAAGATCAGAGACTGAAAATAATGACAATGACAGTGATAATGTAGATGAAGTTAATCCAAAGAAACAAATTGAGAACCTTGAAGAAATAGATAGTGAAATTGGTAAAACAGAACTAGTTGTTGAATCTGATTTAAAAGAAGATGAATTACCATTATTTGTTCCCCAGCCTAGTGTTACCTTTCCTCAAAACAGTATTTCAGATCAAACATTCCAAAGTGTATCAGATACCACTTACCCGAGTACATTGACAAGTGTTTCTGATTTCACATTTACAAGTGCTTATGATACTAGTCAAACTGATAGTGTGATTTGTGAAAACTGTAAAGAAAATATTTCCTCGGCTCTTGACACCACTGGATGTGAGTCTGAATTTTCTTACCATGTTTGTCTACTCTGTCAGCAGGAGAAAAATACTAAATACTCTGATTCGGAAACAGTCAATAGAGATAAAGTAGTGGTAGAGTATATAGAGCATGATGAAAATGTTCAGAAAATGATTGAGGTAGCTAATGAAGTATTTTCTGAAGAAATTGGTATGCTTGACAATGAAGTTGACACTAATGACTATCAAAATGTCCATGCTGGTTTTAAAAATGAAAATAAGGACTTGAATGATAATAGAATTGTGTGTGAGGAAACTGACCATGTTGTTGAAGGAGAAAGTATCAAATGTTCTAGCTTAGTTACACATGGAAATGGTGGAGAAAAGAATGGTGCTGATGCTCCCTTTCAGATTGAAAATATTATAACTTTCACCACTGAAGACAAGGAGAAAGTATTGAATGATATTATGCTTGATTCTAATTGTTTGTCTCCAAACATTACTGATAAAGATAATGTTAAAAGAACAGAGGGATTTCTTATGGACGATCAGAATGTTGTGAAGACAATACCATTGGTTGAACCAGATTTAAATCAAATTGATATTAAGGAAAGTGAACTTGAATTAGTGAAAGAAGTTGATACTGCTGAATGTGATCATAAAGAGAATATATTAGAAAATAGGGATGTTGATCATGAACAAAGTGACAATGAAAATCAGACATGTCAATTTGTTTCAAACATAAAAAGTGAAGATGAAATGTTGCCTGCAAGTGAGGAAATACCTACTGTAATTATTGAAAATGAAGAATTTGATGAAAATCTCTCTGACAAAACTTCAAAGGTAAATGGCATTGATGAGGAAATTTGTATTATTGTTGCAGATCTTTGCAATAAAATAGTTTGTGAAGAATCTAGTATGTTCTGTGCTTCAACATATGAAGGTAAAGAGCAGCAGAGTGAAGGAGAACTTGAGGAGAAAAACAAATTCTCAGTTAATAAAGAGGATGAAGAGATTGAGATGAATTTGATAAAGGAAACTCTGACAGAATTAGCAACTGAAGGAAACAATGAACATTCAAGCATACTTGAGGAAGAGGAGGATTTGAAAATAACATATACTTCGGGTACATTTGAATTTGAAAATGGCAAAGATTCAAAACGTGATTTAACCGCTGACCAGGTTATACCTGAAATTAATGTGCATTATTGCTCCTTGGAGTATGGTAGCGAGTCTAAAATAGTATATGAAGAGGGGAATTTATCAAGAAGTGAGGATATAGATAAAGAGCATGACTCCGAGATTGATCACGAAGAACAGTCACAAGAGAAGAGTGCACATACTGTCGAAAATTTAATGGCAGCGATTGATAATGTCTCAGAAATATTGAAAAATAATGACTTTGACATTGTTGATAAGGAGCAGTCAGTAGAGAGTACTGAGCATGGCAAAGAAACTGTTGATAAAGCACCTTCACTTGAGAATATTGACCATGGCTCTAAAATTGCTGATATAGAACAATTGCTAGAGAAGACTGAGCAGAGCTCAGAAATAGTTGTGAAAGAAGAAAGACTAGAAAAGACTGAGAAAGACTTGGAAGTTGTTTGTAAAGAACAGTCACCAGAGGAAACTAAGCTTGACTCTGAAATAGTTAACAAAGAAAAGTCACTAGAGAATTCTGAGCATGACTCGGCAATTATTGATAAACCACAGTCACCAGAGGAAACTGATCATGACTCTGCAATTTTTAATGAAGAGCAGTCACCAGAGACAACTAAAAATGATCTAGAAATTCTGGATAAGGAACAGTTACAGGACAATGTTGAGCTTGTCTCGGAAATAGTTGATAAAGAACAATCACCAGAGGAGATTAAGCATGACTCTGTAGTTGTCAGAGAGTCACCAGAGGAGACTGAGCATGACTCAGAAATTGTTGATCAAGAACATGTAGTAAAGGAGCCTGAGCATGACCTTGAAATTGTAAGTAAAGAACAGTCTGTAGGTAAAGAACAGATGCCAGGGGAGACTGAGCTTGCCATGGAAATTGTTGATAAAGAACAGGCACCAGGGGAGACTGAGTTTGTTAATAAAGAACAGTCATTAGAGAAGACTGAGAATGACTCTGAATTTGTTAATTTGGAACAGTCTCCAGGTGAGTCTGAACTTGACTCAGAAATTGTTTATGAAGAACGGTCGCAAGAGAAGACTGAGCACGACTCAGATATTGTTGATAAAGAACAGTCGCCAGGGGAGTCTGAGCTTGACGTAGAAATTGTTAGTGAAGAACGGTCAACAGTGGAGACTAAGCATGACTCAGATATTGTTGATAAAGAACAGTCGCCAGGAGAGACAGAGCTTGACGTAGAAATTGTAAGTGAAGAGCAGTCAACAGGAGAGACTGAGCACGACTCAGATATTGTTGATAAAGAACAGTTGCCAGGAGAGACAGAGCTTGACGTGGAAATTGTAAGTGAAAAACAGTCAACAGGGGAGACTGAGCATGACTCAGAAATTGTTGATAAAGAACAGTTGCCAGGGGAGACTGAGCATGACTCAGATATTGTTGAAAAAGAACAGTCACCAGGGGAGACTGAGCATGACTCTGAAATTGTAAGTAAAGAACAGTTGCCAGGGGAGACTGAGCTTGACGTAGAAATTGTTGATAAAGAACAGTCACCAGGGGAGACTGAGGATGACTCAGAAATTGTAAGTGAAGAACAGTCGCCAAGGGACACTGAGCATGACTTGGATATTGTTAATAAAAAACAGTTGCCAGGGGAGACTGAGCGTGACTTGGAAATTATTGATAAAGAACAGTCGCAAGGGGACACTATGCATGACTCAGAAATTGTTGTTAAAGAACAGTCGCAAGGGGACATTGAGCATGACTTTGAAAATGTTAGTAAAGAACAGTCGCAAGGGAACACTGAGCATGACTTGGATATTGTAAATAAAGAACAGTCACCTGGGGAGACTGAGCTTGAAGTAGAAAATGGTGATAAAGAACAGTCGTCAGGGGAGACTGAGGATGACGGAGAAGTTGTTTATAAAGAACAGTCATTGGAGGAATCTGAGCACGACTCTGAATTTGTAAATATCGAACAGTCAACAAGGGAGACTGAGCTTGACATAGAAAATGGTGATAAAGAACAGTCGCCAGGGGAGACTGAGGATGACGCGGAAATTGTTGATAAAGAACAGTCGCAAAGGAACATTGAGCATAGACTCTGAAAGGAACATTGAGTCAACAGGGGAGATGACTCTGAATTGTTGTAAAATTCAACAGTCAAATTTGAGCTTGGACTTGGAAAACAGAACAAAGAACAACGGCAGAGACTGAGCACGACTTAGAAATTGTTGATAAGAAACATTCATTAGAAGAGATTGAGCAGGAATTGGAAATTGTTGACAAAGAACTGGCAATAGAGGAGAATGATCATGACTCGGAAATTATTGATGAAGAACAGCCACAAGATAAGAAAATACATATGGAGGAAACAGCAGTGATCGCAATTGAAGAAGTGTCAGATTCATTAAAGGAAAGTATGAATGTAGCTAATATAGATCTTCTCAGTTCTTCTGATGAACAGGAGGACTTTAGAGATGCCAATCAAGATAATGTGGTAGTGTCTACAGCTGTCACAGAATCTAGTGAAGTTGATGCAGTAGAGCATGATACTGAAATAACTGACATTGATTGTCATTCTGATAAGAATTCTCTTGATAGTGACCCAGGTGAGAAATTGGCAAGTTCAAACTCAACCTGCATGAAGTTACTGCATGAATTCTAATGTTTACATCATGTTGCTATGTTACTGTTCATGCTTATGTTTCAGTGATACAAGAAGAAACTTGTATTTATCACAAGGAATGTGAATGATATATTACTTTTTTGATGAAATTTGAATTGCTTGCTTAGCTTTTTATTTTGCTTTGCTTCTTGTTACTTGAAGATCAGGAAGATCATATTGTTAGCTTCAGGTGTTAATTAACTGTTTACCTGCCTACTTTTAGTTCAAGATATACCATGCTCAAATTTGATATTAGAAAATATTGATAATTGCTACACAAAGTCTTTGTAAATGTAAAATAAACTCGTTTTGGCTTTACATAAAGTAAATATATTTGAAATTTTGCACAATATAGGTGGTCACAATATAAGTACATAGTGTCATAAAAGACTTGCAGTTTTGTTTTTTTTTAAGATAAACTTTACTTGACCTGTAATAGGGAACACACAGCTTCCCATACATAGTTTATTCATTCCTTTATTCAAATAAGACATATTAAGTAAGAATTTCATAGATTTCAAACTGTGATTGAAATATTTTAATCAAGGATGAGCATAGTATATCTTTAATGTTCTATTGATATATAGTGACATCTTCTTATATCAATTGCTTACATTTATTTTCAGCAACAGTGAGTAGAGAAGTCACTTTTATAGTCTGTGGTATACTGCAATTGCCCCATATAGCACTTTACTTAATGACTTTAAAATTTCAAGAAAAAGGGGTATTAATATTGTGTCTTCATACTTTTTGAGAAGAAAAACAATCTAATAATGTCCGATAAAGAAACGAATATTAAAACCTGGAATGTAATTTTTAATTAGGGCATGCTTACCAAATTGAAGAAAAGGAAGGAATAAGTGAAAATCTTTTTACATTATGGCCCTTTGTTGATTTTTTCACTATATATCATATATATGTTGTCAGTGGGGGCATCCGTGTCCTTTGGACACAGTTCTAGTTGAGAAGAAAAATGAGATAGGAATTGAAATAAAAACCTGAAAGTTTTATTTTTGCAATGAGGCATGCCTTACCAAATTTAAATAAAAACAAACACAATGCAATAAGTGAAATCTTTCTACATATTTCTAACTGTGGATTTAATCATTTGCTGGATAAGAACATTAAGGGTTATTTTTATAAACATTGGTTGATTATGCCATACAAAATAAATAAGTTTCCTTTACAGGCTAGTGGTATTGCACAAAGTGGTCGCCCTATAAAATATTTTATGATGTATGATGTAAATCAAGTCTATTTCTAGATGCTGGTTAATTTCAATCAAATGTTTAATGTACTTTGAATGTTATATTTATGGACACCTTGGCCATATGTTTTCATTTTATCTGCAGCTTTAATTCATAAGGTAAAACATTTATACTTAGAATCTATTCTACCTTTGGAGAAGAGATTTATTTTGGATTTATTGTGTTACATTTGTATACACTTTCACCTAATGACTAAACGACCTTTACCGTCTTTGTTAACGTTTTAGTGAAATAGGAATTTTTACCATATCTTTGTTGGGTTGGATGAGCATGTGATAAAACGTCTTTTTTTAGTGCTGTATTTTGGCACACTCAAAAAAAACAACAACAAAAAACTCTATATTTAAACAACAACAACATACCCATCCATCAGATTCATGATGTTTTATTAAAAAAATACAGCTGGTAAACACTTGAGCTATTTTTCAAATAAAGTGATTTTATGTAGCCAGATCCTATAATATTTGAAATTATGAAAAAAATAGCATTAAACAGGTAAATGAATATTAGCAGATGGTTTTGGTTTTGTAGAATACATCTCTTACTAATTCTTAATTATTATTCTTAATTAATTTATTCTTAACAATGTATTGTATTTTCATGACTACTTATATATATTACAGAAACAGGAGATGGTCAGTTTGTAGCGGATGCAAAGAAAACAGACCCTCCGGTAAATCACTTTTCCTTATCTACCAGAATTTTTTATGTAGTTACCAGAGTGTATGTCCTTTTTTGTTGCAATCTGACACATATTTACAGTTACTCTTAGTACCTTCATATATTGACTGATAAAGTAAACGATTTATCTTGATTTGCTGCAATGTTAAAGTTCTCTCCCTTGGTTTAAGTCTGCCCAAATAGCTCGATAGGGAGCGCATCGGATTTGTAATCCTGTCTTCTCTGGTTTAATCCCTGAATTTTCCGTGTCTCTGACAATAGTGGACATTGCATCATTTGTTTTACACTGCTGATGCAGAAATCATGTGGGATTAGTAGTCAGTAACTTGTGGCTCGTTAGTTATCCAGGAAAGCTGGTTAGATCAACTAAATATAAACAGAAATGTATTAAAATACGTGTTTAAACCAAACAAAACTGTTGATGTGTTTATTTCTGGCAGAATCTCGGAAGGTGGATTATTCTATCCATTACAGAGATGAATCTGAGAAGGGTATTTAGATATTCTATTTTGTTTTATACATTGAGAAAGTTTTGTTATAAGAAGATATTTATAACAAGTACATGTTAAAGTTAGAGTGAATGTCTCATTAATGATTAAGTGATGTCATCATTGTAGATATCAGACGTAGGTGAAGGCGAGAGTGAGAAAGAGGAGTATGAAGATGCCCATGAGGCAGATAACGCATCGGATCTGAAAACTTCACCGGAACTCTCACAGTCGACCGCTGATAACGACTCATTTTATGACGCAGACGAAGATCGCAAACAAGAATAAAGTCTTGTAATTTCGATAACTATTTGCTAAAAAAATAGAAAAAAAGTTTAGTTTTCGTTCAATTTGCTTTTGTGTTCTATCATTGTTATAAATGATGGGATAATTTACCAGAAGTTTCGCATAATTCAGTTTGCTTGATGGTTAGGAAATGTTATATTAACCATTTAACCACCGGAACATTTGCGTTAAAAGGAGTTTGTAGTTTTTCATGTAGATTCTATGTTTTTTTTGTTACTATAGTTATCATGTGTTTTGCACTCAAAAATACTTGTTTGCCTGAAATCTATAGCGCTTCATTTTATGCAATACTGTCCACATATTTTCTTGTCTGTAAGTACATGTAAAGTTTGCAATATGATAATGAAGTGTTCAACATTTTTAAGGAAAGATTTTCTAAATGTGTTTTCATTTACAATAGCGATATTAACTTTCAGTGATGTAAAAAACATTTCAATATGTTAGGCACTTGTAAAATCGGAAATAAATAGGATGTTTAATTCAGAAAAAGCAAAACTGTGTTTCATAATATTTTTGGAATTGATTTAGAGCATGTTAAATGCTTATTTTAAAAAAGCAGCTTTGAATGTTGAATGATTTGTCATAACTGTAGCAGAATGTAAACAAAGTAGTATTTTGTCTTCCATACAAAATGCTAAATATTATTAATAATAGCTCAGTTGGTTAAAACAAAAGGTGATTCAGCTATATG
Organism: Ruditapes philippinarum; assembly: GCF_026571515.1. NCBI lineage: Eukaryota > Metazoa > Mollusca > Bivalvia > Venerida > Veneridae > Ruditapes > Ruditapes philippinarum. Next base: position 40,630 of record NW_026855324.1, read on the forward strand.
ACCACTTTCTACTGTTACGGAAACTTAAAATAAAAAATATAAAGCTTTTAAAATGAAATAACAGCATATTTTGGGTTTAATGGACCTTCAAAGCAAATTTTTTTTGTATATTTTGGTTAAATTAACAGATTTTTTTTAGCCTTCCAAGTTCATGACCATAAAAGTGATAGGAATATGTAGAAAATAGACTGAATTATAAAATGATGGTGATTTTAAGGCATTGTGTCATTGGAGTTTTCAGACTAAATTGAAAAAACGCAAATTATTGCCCTTTTGTTTACAATGTCATTTTTACACTGTAAACACAGAAGAAATTTCAGCAGAAAGATGCGCTCTTGGTATTTTGGCGTTAAATGAAACAAACAAATGACAAGCAAAAGTGGGGCATATTTGTTTTATGGACAAATTTTTAGATTTCAGTTGGGACAGCTTATTTTTCATAACAAAATGTGGCTTTTATGTACAAAAGTTAAGAAAGAAAGCTTTAGTAAATGTATTAAGAAGTTACTGGAAATTAAGTAGTTTGTTTAGCTCTGGAATATATTGCAATCAATGTTGAAAGATTCGCTTTATAGGCCTTACTAGTGTTTTGTACATAGGTATTTAATGCATTGTTTTACAAGTTGTTTTTGTTGATTTTCATGGTAACAAGGTTTTTTATGCAGAGTGTTAAGTGCTACATGGCTTTTGGTCTCGCCTGTTTCCCTTTTTATTGGATATACATGTATAAATTGTACCTTTATCACTGCAAATGAATATTAAGAAGTAATCCCTATGTAAAAGATGGACCTTACATACATTTAGGTAACCTGTGGCTTCAAATAAACTGTTTGGCTTGGAGTGATAATGTATTTAATCAAATTCTTGTTAATGTAATGTCGGGTAGACATTATGTGAGAGACATGTTTGTAATTTGGATTGTTACTGCCTTCAGTATTTTACAGGTACATATTTAGATAGTTATAAGGTTGTTTAACAAATGGAAAAAAAAACAACTAGTCTGAGTAAAATGTATTTATACTGCCCCAAACAACAAAAACGACCTCAGTGACCGGTGAAAAAGCTATAAAGCTTGCAAGCTTTGGTTTCGTTCATAAGCTCACCAGAGAAAAACCCCAGGATATAACAAAATGTGATCATTTACTGTCCTTCTGACCTGTTTCTCAAAACTTGTTCATTAGTTAGTAGATACCTTACAAAATTTCAAAATATTGCTATACAAAACTTGTGTTGCACTGAAAAACAAATTAAACCTGGTAGACTGTTTGCAGTTATAATGTTTGTCATTTTCAAAGTTTTTATTTATAGGATTCGTCTAATAAACATAAAATGATGATAAAACAATCAAGGTTCAGAATTAATTTTGTCTAGTTTTTTTTTTTTAATTTCTATTTTTGTCATATAAACTTATGTTTCTAAATTACTATTGTAATTTTTGTCTTCTGTATTAAGGTAATGTTACGGTTTATTCTAGATATGTTTATAACATGGGGGTGGGGGGAGTAATGGGTTCCCTGCACCAGTAAAGATGCCCCCATATGGCCATGGTACTTAAAAGACATACCAACCAAAACCAACATACCTCCATAAAATACCACTGGCTTAAAGTGTTCTCAAAACTTAGTTCATGACAGTTATTAAAACACCTTAACACCTTAAGAAATGATTTAAGTTAACGCAGGCCTGTTGTGAAATGAATAATAAAATTGCTTTTTTGCTAATTCACAAAGTTATTTATTTAGTCTCCGATGTTTTTGAACAAGAAATGGACCTTTTATATGATTTGTTTGCACTATTTTAATTTCAGTTCTTTTTGTTCAATACAAATACCTCTTAAAAACTGTCTGTTGAATAGAAATATTGCATTTTTTTACTGGATTTATTTTTGGTTGTGAGCAGATATTTGGTCAGAAAACAGCTTTGGTAAAAGAAATTAAGGGAATTCTATGTGTGATAATAGTGGGAATGGTTGTTATGTAACCATCTTGAGAGAAGTTTTTTTTTTAACAGTTAGATTAAGTTCATAATTAATTTTGTGTCAATTTTCTATTTAGTATTCAGTGTTAGGAAACAAAAGGTGCTACATGTTTCAGAGATTTTTTGAAATCTGTTCCAATACAATCTTATTTTGAAGTAGAGATTATGATTACCAAGGGAGGTTTTCCATACAATGTAATGTGCTTTATTACTGCTGTGTTGAATATTAAAAGTTTCCAAATTTATTTTGGTGTCGATTATATATTATATATATACGGGAAATGCTTGTTTAATATTGATATATCTGGTGTATCTTTAGAATCTAGTCTGGTATTAATGGCTCTTCTTGTCCAGTCTATAATAGACACCTATGTCACAGAAACAAAAATATACTTAATTTATTACTTAAAAAATGAGTTTTCACACCGGAAACTTCATTGCCCAGAGTTTAGATATTTGGCCTTGTGGGTCTCTTCAAAAAAGTTTTAAAAAAATTGTGTGAAACTACAATGTCCATCTAGCTCGCGGATAGGAAAACACTACGCATGTTGCGTTGGCCCTTTCAAAAGATTCCAGTAGGTCACAAGCGCTCAAATTGGATTTAAATGACCAACTACAACCCCCAAAGATTTTCGGCATGTACCATAACATTGTGGTCCTTGCAGGTTATTTAAACATTCGCTTGGGTCAAAATTGGCCTAGCCCTGGTTTGTCTTGTGGTGATTATAAATTTGTATAGGAAAATATAGTTAAATATTCTTGTGTGAATGTACGCTGTGGAGAGCTGGACGGATACAAAAAACATGTAAATTAATAATGCCCATGAAACCATAAAGGACACCTACCAGGGGTCATATTGCCGACTTTTATATGAAACGTGTATTTTAATTCGGCAGCGAATCCACTATTGTCACTAAAGTTTTCATTTGTGCATGTTTGATGCCCGGAGCTTTAGATATTTGATATGGACCTCGACAAAAGTTAAAAAATCATGGCCCTGGGGTCAAAAATGGCCCCACCGTTGGTGTCACTTTGTTTACATAAACTTGTTATAAAAACATCTTTAAAAAACTTCATCTCCTACACCACAATGTCCAGAGAATACATATTTGGTATAAAGCATCACCGTTTGATCTACAAAAAAATGAAATCCTACCTCTCGGGGTCGTTGGAAAAAATGCTTATAACTTACTCTTGGAGACTACGAGGGCTAGTCGACGATGGCACTGAGGTGGCATGTGTATGTTTTTATTTATCTCGTGCGCTCGAGATACTTCGTGTGTCGTGTGTACGAGATAATAGTCTTACGAACGAGTTACTAGCCGTGCCACCAGTTACTTAGTTGTGCGCACGAAATAATAAGTCGTGCGCACGAGATAATTAAGTCGTGTACACGAGCTACTTTGTCGTGTGCACGAGATAATTAGCCAACCAGAATACGCTTAGCATATATGAATGTTGTTATTTAGGCAGAAACGCTTTTATTCTACAATATTTTAATGCAGGATTAACGTATGAAGAAATTCGTTTTCTTTTAAGCGATCAGCATGATATAGTCGTTCTCACGACTTAAATATCTGGTGCGCATGACTGAATTATCTCGTGCGCACGTTTAAATTGTCTCATGCGCAAATATAGTTACTCGTAAGCACGGCATATTATCTTTTGTGCACGGCATAAATAAAACACACACGTCACCTCTGTGCCACCGCTCTAGCCTGCGAATCTCTAAACAGTTTATGCCTGATACTACAAAGCAATATTTGTAACGTCGCTGCGTTACAGTCAATTTTGCCCCATCAAAGGACATGCTCAAATCACTGTTTCATGCGCAAGGGGTTACTCAACTTATTAAAGACCCTCTCGTTAATCCGTTATATATGTTTTATATATTAATTAATCATCGAATATGTACAATACGATTTGAGAGATTAATTATCCTATACAAATGATTTAAAGATTAATTTGAAAGTCAATTCGCTTCGAAACTAATCAATTTTTGAAGTGTGCAGAATTAAAAACATTTACTAAATGTAAATCTACCCCTATTGAATCTTATATCGGGTGTAAACATTACATATCAAATGACTGATTGTCGGCAAGTCCAGCGTAATATTAAACCAGGCTGTTCAATAATCGACACCTTAACATAATGTTTTAGTGCTGTAGAAATAAGGAATATATTTTCATGTATTGTGCTTGAAATAAACAAAAGAAGTATATAAATGTTAACACAGATACGGTTTTTCAAAATACTTTGTACAAATGATTAGTTAAAACAATTTTATAGATGTATAGTAGATCAAATTTAAGCAGAAGTTGGTCGCATTACAATGGACCGACGGATCAGTTTTATTTGTACTATGGAAAGGATTTACCCATGTGTCCGGCACCGGACTACCCTGGCTCGTCGGGGAATATTTCGAGACCCACAGATCGGTCACACAAACACATCGGCAAAACTCGAAGTCGTTCTACACAAATCACGCAAATGTCTTCATCGGGTAAGTTTTGAATATCATCTATTAGTTTACCAAATAAACATGGCAGATATGGGCACATTACACCTCAGAAATGGCTATAGGAGGGGATGAATATAGTGGATTTAAAGCATATTTAATGCTTGTTTAAGGTATCAAAACATAAACAAAGTTTTATTTTTACTACCTTACAAAGTACTCGCTCACTATAACTGTACTAAAAAGCAGTGGATATATAGTCAATGAGTTGTGACACCAAAAATAATATGAAAAATAATTAAGATACGAAAAATAACATTTTAGGGCTTAATGGCCCTTTAACCATAAAAATAATCGTAAATTACAGTCAGAATGAGCGGCAAAGGTAAGTAATCTTTTCATATTTGTCACTTCTTGACGTTTAATTGATGTTACATGAATTGAATAGGCACGGTCAAGTTTACATCGATTTGGTGAGTTCAAAATTTGTATGATGATGCGTGATATTGTCAAAATTGAACGCTTCATGTTGCTTTTATATCGCAAAATTGAAAACGAAACGTCAATGCTTATCTACTTATGAATAAAAAAAGTCCAGCCCCGGGCCTTAAATTTTCCCCGTCCGCTTCCGTATTTATCATGTAACTGTCATACAGTGATTGCTAAGTGAAGTTGGTACATTTAAAATAATGATAATTTAACTAGAGTGGAATTTAAATACGTAAAATAGTGAAAAAATAAATAACAATCGTGAATTAATAGAAATGTCAAGTAAGTGCATTACGAATTGTGTTGCAATTAATGTTCATAAGTTTTTTTTAACGAAGTTCAGTCATTTTAAATAATGTTAAATAACAATAATATATCTAACAGACATTTTAAATTGTTGTTTATGCTGGGAACCAGTGTACAGTACAGTTAGTACATTCGGGAATGTAACGTAACACATTTAATATAATATTTTTGTACGTAAAAATGCTTTTTTTGAATCGCAGCGATATCGATAATTATCTTTGATTTCGTTCAACCGTATCATTTACTCGTTCAACCGTATCACTTACTCAGGGAAATATACATAAACACATTCTATATTGTCACATAACATGCATATAAAACACAGAAAAATGCAATAAAAATATTATAAGATTAAGTATTATAATTCTCATTTGCGTAATACACCAATTTTTACAGTTTGTACATATATTAAAACGAATTTAACGAAAACTGGACAGGAAATCTACGTTAAAACATGCTTATATTGTTTTTATTATCATTTTCTTTTTCAAAAAATTTTCTTTGGAATTTGAATAATAATTAAGCTCTTAACAGACACAATAACAATATAAAGGTATATAAAATTGCAGAAATGAGTGTGTTAAGGAGTGTGTTAGTGACGCATGACGCATGGCGGAAGAGATTTTATTTTTGAAAACCACATTGCTTCATCTAGAATAGGTCCATCTCGACCACATTTTTGCCACCTGAATTCTTGATCGAAGGCGTGTCTTTTTTCCTTTTTATTCTTTAAAAAAATAGTGAGAATCCGAATTTCAGAAATACTCATCCTTCAGTCTGATTAACCCTTCATTTTTCGTAAACTACATAAAACAAACATACATGTAAGATTAACTCTATGCATTGTCACAAATTTTCTTTAGCGTCATGCTTGTTCACAAATTTGTTTGTTGGTTTAAATATCAGATTACGCGGGGTTTATTCATTGAAATAAAATGTTTTATAACCCTAACCAAAATATAAACTTCCTACTCTATTCAGAACACATCGTCGGTCCTTCTCATATCACGTGATTACGGAAATGACCGAAGAGTATCGCTACGCAACACATGTATTATATTGGTTGATAAACAATTAATATTAAATATATTAACCGGACTGATATCATAACTCATAATCTTTCATCACTAGATTGAAATTGATTCATTTTGCAAAACTTTAAAACACGTTGAAGATAACAATTTCAAGAAACATTGTATATTAATTTACTTATTTATTTTAAATGTGGACTTCGGAACAATATATATTTGTAAAGAAACCCACACAAAACAAACTAAAACAACAACTTCAACAACATTTTTGTGCCCCCACTTTAGTGGCGGGCATTTAGATTTACCCCTGTCCGTCTGTCCGTCCGTCCGTCCGTTCACTTATGTGTCGTCAAAAAGTATTTGACCTAGAGTCATGAAACTTTACAGGAATGTTGATCAGCATGTGTAGTTGTGCGCCTGGGTATTTTCATCTGAATAGTTTTAGTATTTTCAGAGTTATTGCCCTTGACTTAGTAAAATTTTGCAATTTTTAACTTGTGTCGCATGTAACTCAAAAAGTATTTGACATAGAGTCATGAAACTTTACAGGAATGTTGATCAGCATGTGTTGTTGTGCACCTGGGTATTTTCGTCTGGATATATTTAGTATTTTTAGAGTTATTGCCCTTGACTTAGTAAAATTTTGCAATTTTCAACTTGTGTCGCATGTAACTCGAAAAGAATTTGACCTAGAGTCATGAAACTTTACAGGAATGTTGATCAGCATGTGTAGTTGTGCACCTGGGTATTTTCGTCTGGATTTATTTAGTATTTTTAGAGTTATTGCCCTTGACTTAGTAAAATTTTGCATTATTCAACTTGTGTCGCATGTAACTCAAAAAGGATTTGACCTAGAGTCATGAAACTTTACAGGAATGTTGATCAGCATGTGTAGTTGTGCACCTGAGTATTTTTATCTGGATATTTTTAGTATTTTTAGAGTTATTGCCCTTGACTTAGTAAAATTTTGCAATTTTCAACTTGTGTCGCATGTAACTCAAAAAGTATTTGACAAAGAGTCATGAAACTTCACAGGAATATTGATCAGCATGTGCAGTTGTGCACCAGGTTTTTTTCGTCTGGATGTATTTAGTATTTTTAGAGTTATTGCCCTTGGCGTAGATTTTTTTTGCATTTTTTCAACTTGTGTCGCATGTAACTCAAAAAGTATTTTACCTACAGTCATTAAACCTTATGGGAAGGTTGCTCAGCATATTTAGATTTGCACCTGGGGTTTGCTTGTGGATTTATCCAGTATTTGTAGAGTTATTTCCCTTTACTTAGTAAAAACCATTTCATTATGTTGTTATTTGTTCCTTGAGTGCTTGAGTTATAATCAACCAACTTTACAGGAATAATGATCAACATCACTAAATTACAGGAATAATGATTCACATCACTGTGAAGCTATGCACCTGGGACTTTGCATATGTTTTTTTTTTATAGTTTTGTTAGAGTTATTGCCCTTGACTTACAGTAGTATAAATTTGCAATTTTCAACTTGTTCATGCATAGCTCAAAAAGTATTTCACTTGTAGGCCTGAAAGTTTACAAGAATGTTGGTCAGCATGTGTACTTATGCACCTTGGGGTTTGCTTGTAGATTTATTCAGTATTTGTAAAGTTCTTGCCCTTTACTTAGTAAAAGATTTTTTTTAGTTTTCAAAAAATATTTGACCTAGAGTCATAAGATTGACAGAACAGTGGCGCGGTGGGGGCACCCGTGTCCTATGGACACATTTCTAGTTTTACATTGAGTCAATTTAAACTTGGTCCTATATTAAACATGAGTTCATTGATTTAACAAACACTCCTCCATTGATTTGACAAACGCTCTTCTATTGATTTGACAAACGCTATTCTATTGATTTGACAAACGCTCCTCATTGATTTGACAAATACTCCTCCATTGATTTGACAAAAGCTCCCCTTTTGATTTTACAAACGCTCCTCCATTGATATGACAAACACTCCTACATTGATTTGACAAACGCTTCTCAATTGATTTGACAAACGCTCCTTTATTGATTTGACAAACACTCCTCCATTGATTTGACAAACGCTCTTCTATTTATTTGACAAACACCCCTCTATTGATTTGACAAACACTCCTCCATTGATTTGACAAACGCTCTTCTATTTATTTGACAAACGCCATTGATTTACAAACACTCCTCCATTGATTTGACAAACAATCCTCCATTGATTTGACAAACACTCCTCCATTGATTTGACAAACACTCCTCCATTGATTTGACAAACGCTCCTCCATTGATTTGACAAACACTCCTTTATTGATTTGACAAACACTCCTCCATTGATTTGACAAACGCTCTTCTATTGATTTGACAAACGCTATTCTATTGATTTGACAAACTCTCCTCCATTGATTTGACAAACGCTCCCCTTTTGATTTTACATACGCTCCTCCATTGATATGACAAACTCTCCTACATTGATTTGACAAACGCTTCTCAATTGATTTGACAAACGCTCCTTTATTGATTTGACAAGCTCTCCTCCATTGATTTGACAAACGCTCTTCTATTGATTTGACAAACGCTATATTCTATTGATTTGACAAATACTCCTCCATTGATTTGACAAACGCTCTTCTATTGATTTGACAAACGCTATTCTATTGATTTGACAAACGCTCCTTTATTGATTTGACAAACTCTCCTCCATTGATTTGTTAAACGCCCCCCTTTTGATTTTACATACGCTCCTCCATTGATATGACAAACACTCCTACATTGATTTGACAAACGCTTCTCAATTGATTTGACAAACGCTCCTTTATTGATTTGACAAACTCTCCTCAATTATTTGACAAACGCTCTTCTATTGATTTGACAAACGCTATTCTATTGATTTGACAAATACTCCTCCATTGATTTGACAAACGCTCCCCTTTTGATTTTACAAACACTTCTCAATTGATTTGACAAACGCTCCTTTATTGGTTTGACAAACGCTCCTTTATTGGTTTGACAAACGCTCTTCTATTGATTTGACAAACGCTATTCTATTGATTATACAAATTCTCCTCCATTGATTTGACAAACGCTCCCCTTTTGATTTTACAAACGCTCCTCATTGATTTGACAAACGCTCCTCATTGATTTGACAAACGCTCCTTTATTGATTTGACAAAAGCTCCCCTTTTGATTTTACAAACGCTCCTCATTGATTTGACAAACGCTCCTCATTGATTTGACAAACGCTCCTTTATTGATTTGACAAACTCTCCTCCATTGATTTGACAAACTCTCCTCCATTGATGTTACAAATGCTCCTTATCTTTTCTAAATGGTCTGCTAAATATTCGCTTTTGATAGGTTAAAAATAATCATCGGAACTTATTTAGAAAAAAAAACTACTTATTACTTAAGTAATTTCTTTAATAAATTTCCGTATTTTATAAAATAAAATATTTTAAAATGAGATGATTGTGTAATGTAACATGTTATTTTTTTTTCAGGACGGGGAGATAAGATGACGACAGGCTGTCATCAGTTTCTTAAATATGCCAATATACTCTTCACATTTATCATTTTTGTAAGTATGTGTTTACTTTCTGTGTACAAAACATTATATAACATTAATTTCTTTGTTTTTCAATGTAGCATAACCATGCTTTGAAAGGCGATAAACCGACTCAAGATGTCATCGTTTTTTTTCTTACATGTGCCCAAGAACAACAATATCAATGCGCGTAACAACCAATAAGAAAAACAACAACAAAAAATAAAAGAAAATACGTAAAAATGGGGAAAAATGGCGTTTCATGAAAAACACCTATTTCGTACGTTTCATAAGAAAATACATAGAGGATATTCAAGTTTTTTCTATAAATACATGATTTATTTTCATCGAGTGGTATGAAAATAAATATTTCATGAGTGGCGGTAGCCACGAGTGAAATATGGTAATTTTCATGCCACAAGATGAAATAAATCATGTATTTATAGAAAAAACTTGAATTTTCTGTTTATTATATACATTTTTCTCTTTTTTGCGATAAAAATGAAACACTTTCCCTTAAATTGTGTGTACTGGCAGAATTTAAAAGAAAGTAGTCCGGCAAGACACCAGTGAAAATACGGAAAATATGTTTCACTGCAGTGAAAAATAAATTTTTACAGTGAAAATACAGAAAATGAAAATACGCATTTTATTTCATCAATATTTCATTTATAAGTATATAATAAACGCATAAATAGTTTTTCTTGCCAGCTTGATGAATTGCATTTATATCACATTTTCCCCTGCGTTTTCTATGACGAAACATGTTATATATTTTTAGATTGCTGGAGCGGGTATACTTGGTTTAGGAATATACATTCTCGGCTCGGACTATGGTGCCAAACAGATGTCTGAAATACTCGGCAATGATCTTTACCAAATAGCTGCCTACGTTCTCATTGTTGCCGGATCTGTGCTGGTTCTTATCTCAATGTGCGGATGCTGCGGGTCTCTTAGAGAGAGCAAATTTATGCTTGGCTGTGTAAGTTCTGAAATATGAATATGAGCCGCGTCATGACAAAACCAACATAATGGGTTTGCGACCAGCATGGATCCAGACCAGCCTGCGCATCCGCGCAGTATGATCAGGATCCATGCTGTTTGCTATCAGTTTCTCTGCGTGTTATAGGGTTTGTAAGCGAACAGCATGGATCCTGATCAGACTGCGCGGATGTATTATGTTGGTTTCGTCGTGATGCGGCTCATATATAATTATTTAACGCCGTATTAGTATCCTCATGAATAAGAAGGGTTTAGGTCGCTTACTTGAATCACTTGCCCCTGATCAACGTTGGTCCGAATCTCGACAGAGAGGCATTTGATTTTTTTCCATCTGAGGATGATATCAGTGTCGGTGTTTGTACTCGGTGCCCCTTAGAGCCTGGAATTAATCCAGCGTCTTCCTCTGGTAATGAAGAATAAGACTAAGACTACGAAATTCCCCCGATGAAAGTTATAACAGATGTATATTTTTCATCTTTAACTATGGCATGGTGGCCCAATATTATTTTATACCTATACACACTTAGTCTAACAAATTATCCTTTATTTCAAATTTATTTAGAATTTTTATTATATATCATTACCCCTATGAAAAAAGGAAAATCATAAGTATATAGCAGCGTTATGTTTTTGTAAATTCGAGATGAAAATAATTTACAACTGTTATTTTGTATTTTATATTTCAGTTTATTTTTGCAATATCAGTTCTAGTATTAGTACTCATCACCGCAGCTATAATTGTGTTCGTCTTCAGGCAAAAGGTAAGGACACACCTTAATTTAAGTGTTTAAAGGTATATACACACACCTTAATATCATTGTTTAAAGGTATCATCATTGTTTAAAGGTATACATACATCTTAATATCATTGTTTAAAGGTTTGTACACATCTTAACATATCAATGTTGAAAGGTTTTTACACACCTTTTATCAAAGAAACAAAAAGACCATTTATTAACAGTCTAAACATCCAAAAGTCACGGCGATGACCAGGTCGCCTGACTAAATTAACCATATTTTTCAAAAAGATTAATTTATTCTGTTTATCGTTACCTTCGCAACGTGTTGTAATTGATATAAAAATTACATATTTTCACAGATGGAGGGCGACGTCATTCATTCGATGGAAGACATTTTAATAGAGAAATATGGTGTAGACCTTGAAAAGAACTCAGACAACAGAATGATCACTGACTTTTGGAACTGGCTACAGAGAGAAGTATGTGAATATATGTTATTCCGTATCACTGCATTCTTATATGACTAATTCACATATATTTAGAGACACAAAAAGGCTCATACAAAATGGTGTGTAAAATGAAGCCGCGCTTGCGGAAAATCATGATAACCAATTTGAAGTTCAGATCCTAAAGCGTAGCGTTAATAAGGAACTGATTTTAATCAGATTGTCATAGTATCATGATTATTGTTGAAAATATATTTGAACAAGTATACATAAACGTAAAAATTATGTCTGTAAAATATGGTACATTTTCATAACAATTCCATTGAGTCGAATTACAACCACATACTTCTTTACATACACAAGTTTATCTCTTGTATATGTGTTTATAAGATATTTGATGGACCTTTATTTGTTATTTTTAAGTTCCTGTGTTTTAAAATACGACTTAAGATAATTTACAGGTTAATATATGCAATAGAAAAATTGACATTCAGTGAGAATTTTCTCGTTTTAGTTATTATGACTGATTAATAGTTTTGCTAAGTCATAAAGAGCCTAACTTTGACACGAAAACACGTGACTATCTGTGTACCAACATGTTCCATTGTAAAATTTTCAGTTACAATGCTGTGGTGTGACAGGCGGACTTAACAGTACAACATCCTGGGCTATTTATAGACATGCTGAATGGTATAAAGGGTTTGAGACTGGTGAGTTTATTCTGTAGCAATTAGTATGGTGACTGATTTATTAAAACACGACAGATCGACACATTTCAGGTCAAGCGTTTCCGCCTTTTACTTGCCGTGCCATCGCATGAAAATACGACAAAGTCAGCGTTTGTCATGTGTTTGAACTTTTGCCTTTTTTGCACTGAAAATACTTTCGTAAGTCATTGTATGAATCAGCCATCATAATTTAGAGACTAAGATAAGTGTTACCAACACTACAATTCCATATGTCTGAACAATAATTCCAGACAACTGACGGGCTGAAGTCGCAATAGTCAAACAATCTAATTCTTACTGAAAAAAAAACCCACTTGCAGTTATTACTTTATTTATTACTAAACCATAGACTATTGAGTTTATGGTTTTTGAATATTATAAATTACGTAAAGTTGATTGCTTCTCTTGTATTTCGCACGTGTTCGTACATTTCAGGTAAACCATATGTTCCGCAGAGCTGCTGCAAGGTTGACGGAGATATTAACCTGTGCACCGGTATTACAGACTTTAATGGGCCACCATCTCTAACTCCACCACTGCTGGGAAACTTTGATACTAATTCCGAACTTTATACTGTGGTCAGTAAATGACAAATGTCACAATTTTTAAATATTAATTTTTCAGTTTCTTTATTTACATTTATGCAAATACATTCGCGTAATTTTTAACCAGGTATTTTAACGAAAACCAGGTTATTTTAATGCCGAAGTCGGCGGGCGGGCAGGCGGGCGGGCGGGCGGTTGCTCGGGCTTCGGGCGTCAACTTTTGGATTCCGCTCAATAACTTGAGTTTGCTTTTGCATATTGACACCAAACTTGGTGTGTAGGTAGCTTATATCAAGAGGCAGCTTGGGATTGCTACCCAGGTGTCTGTGATCAAGGTCAAGGTCACTGTTACTAAAAATAGAAATTCAGTTTCCGCTCAATAACTTGAGTTTGCTTTGACCTATTGACACTAAACTTGGTGTATGGATAGCTTATATCAATAGGCAGCTTGGAATTGCTACCCATGTGTCTGTGATCAAGGTCAAGGTCACTGTTACTAAAAATAGAAATTCAGTTTCCGCTCAATAACTTGAGTTTGCTTTGGCCTATTGACACCTAACTTGGTGTATGGATAGCTTATATCAAGAGGGAGCTTGGGATTGTTACCCAGTTGTCTGTGATCAAGGTCAAGGTCACTGTTACTAAAAAAAAAATCAGTTTACGCTCAATAACTTGGGTTTGCTTAAGCCTATTGACACCTAACTTGGTGCATGGATAGCTTATATCAAGAGGCGGCTTGCGATTGCTACCCAGGTGTCTGTTATCAAGGTCAAGGTCACTGTTACTAAAAATAGTAATTCAGTTTCTGCTCAATAACTTGAGTTTGCTTTGGCCTATTGACACCAAACTTGGTGTATGGATAGCTTATATCAAGAGGCAGCTTAGGATTGCTATCCAGGTGTCTGTGATCAAGGTCAAGGTCAGTTTTACTAAAAATAGAAATTCAGTTTCTGCTCAATAACTTGAGTTTGCTTTGGCCTATTGACACCAAACTTGATGAATGGGTAGCTTATATAAAGAGGCAGCTTGGAATTGCTACCCAGCTGTCTGTGATCAAGGTTAATGTATTTAGTTTTCATGTTATAACTTGAATTTGCTTTGACCTTTTGACACCAAACTTGCTGAGTGGCAGCTTTGGATTGCCACTTAGATATCTGGGAGCAAGTTCAAGGTCATTTGCTTACAATAGAATTTTCAGCTTCTACTCAATAACTTCAGTGCACTTTGACCTATTGATTGCTGTCACATCAAAACTTGGTCGTTGAAAACCTGGTTTTCGGCACATTGCGGCGCTTCTTGTATATACTATTTACACTTCAAAAAGTTTCAAATACATTAGAGCTCTACAGTAAAAAGATATGTCTTAGTGAAATGTTGTATATGAAACGTTACAATATAATTTTAAATACAGCTCATTTCAAAAATATGTAATTTTATACAGTACACTTCAAAGACATGTTACAGTATAATTTTAAATACATATGTTACAGTATAATTTTAAATAGATATGTTACAGTATAATTTTTAATACAGCACATTTCAAAGATATGTTACAGTATAATTTTAAATACAGTACATTTCAAAAAATATGTAATTTTATAAACAGTACGCTCCGAAAATACGTTACAGTATCATGCAGTGTGTTACAATATAATGCAAGGGAGCTTCAAATATATTTTACAGTTTAAATACAGTACACTTCAAAGATATGTTACAGTATAATTTAAAATACAGTACATTTCAAAGATACCTTACAGAATTATTTCAAACACAGTACATCAAATAGAAATGTTACAATGTAATTTCACATACAAAACTTCTGTGATACGTTACAGAATTATTTCAAACACACAACATCAAAATGATATGCTACAATGTAATTTCACATACGGAACTTCTGTGATATGTAACAGAATTATTTCAAATACAGTACTCTACAAAGATATGTTGCCGTATAATTTTAAAGCCTATGAGTTTTGTTTCATTCTGTTGAAAGTGCAATCATGTGTTTCATAATGTTGTAAATAAATGTAGAAAAATGTGAAATGCTTGTCACCTAAAGAAAACAGTGCTGAATGTGGAATAATTTTTCATAGAGGTAGCTAAATGTAAACAAAGTGGTATTTTCATTTTCATACAGAATACTTAATCATTATAACAGTTATATTTCCAAAACGTAAGGATGCAAAAGATGGTCCGGTTATATAAACTGTAGCAGGATATCAAAAATAAACACTTTGGACAAATAGATGTATATTTTCAAATACAGTACGCTTCACCAGGGTCTTTAAAATATTTGAAAGACCCTGGCTTTACAAATATGGTACAGAAACATTTCAAATACAAAACATTTTAAACACAATGTTTCAGTGTTATTAACATTTTATATTTATTATTTTTATTTATATACATGGTTTCAGGGTTGTTATGACGAGCTGGTACATTACATACAGAGTCACGCCATTATCATTGGTGTCTGTTCCATAGCAACAGTTGTTGTCATGGTAACTATTTTTGTTTAATGTCTTCATTCATATTTTTAAGCTTGATTTTAACAGTGTCTTAAGTTAAAAAAAAACTTTCTTGCATATTGATAATAATTAATTAAGATTACTTGGTTGTTTTTTGTCTGCTTAGGTTCTCCACGATATCATTACAACTGTGTTTTCATGTCTTTTTCAGCTCTTTGGTCTGTTTTTCTCCGTGTACTTGTGCAGACGGATCGACGTAGAATATTACAGCTACTAACACATGTCAAGTCAACATAGACATTGAACATTTTACCTTACAAAATCGTACCATCAACATAAATAGATCAAACAGGACAATGTGTTCAAACGCTGATCAACGGTGTTCAAACGCTAAAATATTGTATAGATTAGAAAGATCTTGTTCATTGTGCTGGACTGTTTAGACGCCTAAATATCGAAACTAGCGTTCAAACAAAATTAATTGCAATTTATAGGCAAGTTAGGCAACACTAAATTTATGCTGACAGCTTACACCTTTTAGAAAGTGTACGACATTGTCAGCCTTGCCATTTTTTGTTACATATATAATTTATTCTTTCTTTTTAACTGTGATATACATGTATTGATACTCTCTATAAAATGAGATCAATTTAAGCTCAAAAGGAAGGACAACATTAAATGATGGTTGGCAGTTCTTATGTACGATTTTAACCCTTAACCTGCTGAATTCATATCATAGATTTGTCCCGTTTCAAATTTGGAACTATTAAGGAATTCTTGTATTTTGATATAAAAAATGATATCAAATTGATATCAAACTTGATGTAAAAAAGTAAATGAAAATAAAATATATAAATAAATATATATATATATAATAAAAAATGAACGACCAGACTACACAGATGTGCACACTTGATTAGCTCTATACTGCAATCGGAACACCTCGTTATTATTCGTAATCAATACCCGAAGATTAACGGAAAGGACAGAAGGTTTGCGATTGTCTATACTGGTGGCTACGGTCCATTGTTTTAGCTTCAGCAGGTTAATGATTAAATTATCAACATTGTTTTTATATTTGTTCTCGACGAAAAAGAAAAGAAAGTATACAAGATATCATGTTTTATGAACATTTTCAGTATTTTAAGACTTGTTACTGTATTTATAATTATGAATCTATGTCATATTAAATTATTTTAACCCTTGATTTGCGTTTTTTATATTCATGACATTAATTAATTAACCCTTTAACTGCGGAACCGGAAGTGATAAGTCATTGTCATCAGAATAGAACCATGTCTGCCTGCAGATCCGTTATATTTTTAAATATTGGAATCCCTTTAGCTTTGAATGGATTGTTCCAAATTCAAAGCAGGGCAATTCCATTGCAAAAAAAAAAAATAAATAGCGTGTTAAGTAAGACATGATTTAAAGTTTCATCTTACTAGTTTACCCAAGGTAAAGTTCATGTGAGCTTCTTAAGATTGATTATGCATGAAATATTACATATATAATGTTCTCAGAAGTTTATGATGTGTTTTGCTAAATTATTTGCAGAAAATAAAATTAACGAAAACATTATGTTCAAACAAAAAGTCGCTCAGTATAATAACTTGTTATAATTAACGCAGAGAAGATTCACTTTTCATGATTATATCTGTTCCTTTTGAAGTGTTTGTAATTTTTCTCTTTTATGTTTTTGAATATCTAGACTTTCTTATTCTCTAGTATAGGTTAAATTTCACATATTGTAATAAAATTCATGAAATACGGTTAATTATAACTTTGATAATCGTAACCCTTTCATAAAACGCCTGAAACAAAGTTGATGGTATACATGAAAGGTTTGGAAGTTTTCATCAGTTTTAAGTTATATTTTATGATCAATCATAGAGCTGGGTAGCTCTAGGTAGACTGACATTTACAATAAGCCTTGATTTAACTTTCCCATTAAACAGTCATAAACATTATTATTTTGCCGATAGATTCACTCTGCTAGGATATATCAAACACTTTATGTAATACCTTGATGGAGAGAATTTATAAAGAGAACGTTTGTTTACGTTGAAGTCGGAATCTGCTGGATTAATATGTAGGTTAACGAGGAAAGTGCAAAGACGGGATTTTAAATATTTTAATTAAAAACAAAAATAACAACAAAACAACAACAACAAAGAACCCGTCAAAAACACGATAATTTGAGGATAATCGAACAAAATGGATGAAAATAGCAGTCGGGATGATTTTGTTGCACCAACTGTACCAAGTAACAGACGAACATCTTTGTCGTCTAGCGGAGGAACGCCTTTAAGTTCTACGTCAACAATGAGCGCCCGTCGGCTGTCGTCGTCGGATGCCGGAGAGAAGAGCGATTATCGTAGGCTACAGAATGAAATGCAAATCATGACGTTTAAAGTTCGAGCTCTAGAGGAGAAGGTGGAGAAAATTGTGAAAGGTAAGGTTGCTGTTATTTACATTATATTAATATACATTTGTACTTTCTTTGATATTAACAGTTAATTAAGATTAAATTAGTTTTACATTAACCAGAACATTACCGGACAGGAGTACATATAGCTGGTTAAAATGAATGCATAATGAAATTTTGAAAATACTAGTCACAAATTTTGATTACATGTAAATTTATACACATGTATAGTTTGGACATCATAACTCACAATTAACTCACTACAGTGTTGGAGCAATTTGCAGAAAAATATCGCCTTTCTCGCAGATTCTTAGAATTTTCATTCATTTTTGTATATAAAACGTATGAAGAAATGGGTTAGACATACTTAAGTGAAGGGAGGGGGGGGGGGGGGGGCTGGAAAAGGCGAAATTTTAGCATTTATCATTCAAGCGCCTTGTCCGATATATACCAAAATATTGAATTAAATGTGGTACTCCAACATTTTTACAGTCTTGCTAAATTTTAATAAATATACATGTATTTTACATGATCTTAAGTACAAACGAAAAGTAGACTAAGAAAATTAATTCTTGGCATATCTATTTTGTTTCAGAAGCCGGGATAAACTTACAAAATGGTCCAACAGGACGTGGGGTGGCATTCACCGCCCGCTTGAAGGAACATGTTACTGTACGCTCACTTGAGACCATCAAATTTGACGATGTTTTAACAAACATTGGCAAATCGTACTTCCCTAGCACCGGAGTATTCAAGGTTCCGTATTCTGGACGGTATTTGTTCTCTCTTACAGTGCGCGCGCAATACCAAAAGCAAGTGTGTGCGGAAATTATAGCTGAGCCGCACGTGATTGGTCAGTTAGCGGCAGGTGATAGCGAGATTGAGCGAGCCTCGGCGTCGATAACTGTTGTCGTCTCGTTACAAGCTGGCGACGAGATTTACGTTCGGGAGTCGAAACCTTGGACTGGAAATTTATTCGGCGAAGGGTATACATCGTTTACGGGAATTTTGTTGCAGTGATTGACTATTTACAAGGAAATAAATACTTGATGATACTGTTTGAACATCCAAGCTATGTAATGACGTCATTGTTTGAACATGATACGCTCCAACATTGTGTGTTGGAAATTTTATATGATGACATGATTATATGTTTGTGTTGCTTTTATACTGTTCATAGTTGCTTATTCCTGATGTTTTAAAATGTTAAAACTTTTAAAAGCTTATATAATTATAACTTGTCTTCTTCCAGTAACTCTGTTAACTTTAAATGTTAAAGACCAACATCCTAATCTGATTTTCTTTTTAAAGAAAAGCTTTGAATTTTATATTAATGTTTAAAAAGTTGAAAACATGCCATGTGATTGACCTATTTTCTCCTCCACATTTTGGTGTTATAGCGCACATCTGGATCAGCGATTATTTTTCTTCATTACCACTATACCGCTTTTAATACACATGTCGCAATTATTTTGTTCTTAAGACGTATGCATTACCATAATTCCGCTTTTAGAACACATGCCGCAATCATTTTGTTCTTAAACTGTACATTACCACTATATGGCTTGCACCCATTGCGGGCGGATGGCGTCCGGTTTTGTCCGGAATATACCGGTATCTTCTACCTGAATCAATTGATATTATGAGACATGCGGAACACACATTCTTCATGAGTTGAGACATTTCAATTTAACCTGGCAAAATTATTTACCAGTTTAAAGGCAGTGTTGCGCACTAAATTCAGCTGCTATGGTGAAGTTTACAAATGGTTAAAGTCAGAGAAAGTATGAAAGTGTGGCAATACGACAATTATGTCATCATGAATTGAAGCAATTTAGTAGTATCACACATGTTCACTGACATAATACTACAACGTCATGAGACAAGGTCGCACTTAGAGATCAAAGAAAAACGCTTGTCCCCAGCAAAGCTAATTCATGCATTGACGTATTTCAACTTCATGCACAGATATTTTAATGACTATAGCTTCACCATTGTGAGCAGATCAAAAGTCAAGTTAATTCACACCTGAAGGTCAGAGGGAAGGAAAGTCCGCAGCTGCAATACACAATCCTGTATACTGAGGGTCCTATTTCGTGAGTTGGTTGTTTGGGGTGTAATACCGCAGCACAATTGTTACATTAAACTAGATGGTTAGATGGAATAGAAGTGTTTCATATTCATAACTCATAACTCTTAATTATCATTATTATTTTATAAATTGTTACATATGTTTATCAAATCACATGTGCGTAATTTTTATTTTTTTTTACTATCGAAACAGCAACAGCGACATCTATGAAGATGATTTGTTAACAGAACAGTTCCAATTTCTGTTACAAATTGCTGTTGTTGTAATGCGTTTGCACGCAATTTATCCATTTACGATGAAATGTGTATTTTTGTTGTATGAATATATGTTATGCTGTTCAATATATGGGAGGAAAAGTAAAGTTTGTATCTTTTAAATTTCATAATGAGTGTCAATTTGGTAGGTAGTTGGTAGTTTGATATTCAAATAACCAGCTCCCTACAAGCTGGAAGTTAGCTGGTACTTGGTAATTCAATCCACTATCACCAGCATATCATATCCCCTGGTCGACGTAGGGAGACGGGGTGATACTATTTGGTTGAAGTCATCCATCTTATATGCTAACATACTAAGTTCGAATTACTAGTACTAGTTTCAGGATCCCATCGAAAAACAACAGAAAATATGTTTAACTTCTGTTTATTAATATGTTAAATAAACGCACTGATGATGGCAATAATGACACTCTGTGAATCATGTACAGCATGTGAGCGTTACCTTGTGAGCGTAGTGTTCTGTGTGAGTTTTGTGATGCACGGTCTGTGTGTCTTGTTTACTATGTGTGGTTAGTGCTTGCGTAGTGTCCTTTGTGTCATGTTCGCTGTGTACATAGTATAAGTATCCTGTTTGTAAGGTCTGTGAATAGTTTCCTGTGAGCTATAATAGTTGTGTGCGTGGTGTCTGTGTCAGTGTGTGGGTAATGTTCTGTGTTTGAGTTGTTTCCTGTGACTAATGTTAGCTGTGCGTGTAGTGTGCTGTGTCAGTGTTTTAGTAATGTTCCGTATGTGAGTAGTGTCCTGTGTGGTAGTATTGTCATGTGTTCATTGTGTCAATAGTGTCCTGTGTGTCACAATGTGTCAGTAGTGTGTGTCACAATGTGTCAGTAGTGTGTGTCAATAGCATCCTGTGTGTCAGTAGTGGTCTGTGTCAGTGTGTCGGTAGTGTTCTGTGTGTCAGTAGTGTGTGTCAGTAGTGGTCTGTGTCAGTGTGTGAGTAGTGTCCTGCATGTCAGTACTGTCCTGTGTACAGTGTGTCGTTAGTGTCCTGTGTGTCAGTAGTGGTCTGTGTCAGTGTGAGTAGTGTGCTGTGTCAGTGCGTGAGTGACAGAATTGTCCTGTAAACAGTGTATCGGTAGTGTTTTGTATGTCAAATGTGTCAGTAGTATCCTATGTGTCAGTACTGGTCTGTGTCAGTGACAGTAGTGTGCTGTGTCAGTGACCTGTGTCAGTATTGTCGTTTGTACAGTGTGTCGTTAGTGTCCTTCGTGTCAGTACTGTGCAGTGCAGTGTGTCGGTAGTGGTGTGTGTCAGGGTATCAGTAGTGTCCTGCGTGTCAGAACTGTCCTGTGAACAGTATGTCGGTAGTATCCTGTGTGTCAGATGTGTCTGTGTTAGTGTCCTGCGTGTCAGAACAATCGTACAGTGTGTCGGTAATGTCCTGTGTGTCAATAGTGGTCTGTTTCAGTGTGTCGGTAGTGGTCTGTGTCTGTGCGTGAGTGGTGACCTCTTTGTCAGTGTGTCAGTAGTCATAGGACAGTGTTTCAGTTGTGTCCTGTGTGAGTATTGTCCTGTGTCAATTTGTGAGTAGTGTCCTATGTGTCGTGTCATTGTTTGAGTAATATCCTGTTTGCTAGTAGTGTCATGTGTGTCAGTTCAGTGTCTGAGTAATTTTTATTATTTTTCATACGAAAGATTGTAAGTAATTTTAGTGGAGTAGCGGGGGATCGAACTCGCAACCCCTAGATTTGTAGTCAGACAGTGTTACCACTGCACCACAGCGCCCGCTCTGTTTAATAACCATTTTGGAAGTTCCTATAAACATTATCACATTAGTAATGCAATTGAATTTTCACACCTAAATAGTTAATATAGCTGTTATGTCTCAACTGACATTCGTGTCCTTGCTCGAGGGGTTATAAACATACCAGAAAAACATGTTCCGTTAAATAGAATCGCAATTTTTATATTGACAATAAGTAAGGTGAAGTAAAGATTAATGATGGTTTGAGACAAATTTATTTGATATATTTTCACTAGTTGAAAATATTTCTTTTGTCGGAAATTAGATGAAAAAGTATGTTAAAGCAGCAAACCTCTAGACTCGTGCTAATTTTCATAACAATTTTGGAAATGTAATGTAAATTACAGGTAAAATATTTTCAAGCTAACAAAGAAAGTAATTTACATATTGCAAACAACACTTTCAATCCACATAAATTACTAAATAAATGTCAAAATATGCAAAAAAAGCCCTTACTGCGTTAGTCACGAATCAAGAAAAATAGTTTTAGTTTATTACAATCTTATAGTATTTTTTTTTCAGAATAAAAGTAACAAATACATAACAAGATAGGTGAATTCTACCAAATGGTATCACCCCGCACTCTACGTCGAACAGGGGACTCAGTTGATTATTCGTGTGAATTCCCAACTACCTATCAGAAGGTAGTTGGTGATTCAGATATTGCATGTTCAAGGGGGAGAATCACGCAGATAGTAACATCACGTTTTGGACCGCTCTCATTACCAATCAGCCATTATGTGCAAACCGGCGGTGGGTTCAAGTTATTCTATCCCGGCACCCTTGCATAGAGTAATTACGCAATTTTGGCACGCATATGCCGGAAGCAGGCACACCTGTCCTTAAATGCTGAGTAACTTTCGCATGTAAAATTTCGCATTTAACTGGTTTATTCAGTTGCTGAAATTTTCTTTGTTATGCTAGGGACATTTAGTTGTCATATCGTATCGGTTACCTCCCTTGCTTAGATAGTTTAGGGATACATTTAACCAGTTATTATGCAAACATAAAAGAATTTGTGGGTTAGTTAACCAAACACTTTTATATATATGCAGTACTTGATTCTCAATGTTATAAACATTTCCGGAAGACAAATTTTTTTTTGTCTTTACAGAAGCATTCGGCATCATTGGAGGAGACGTCACAGATTATGGTCCTCCGCCAGTTAGTGAGTGAAGTAAGGGATTGATTGATGATAAATGTATTGAAAAAGGGAAACTAATTGATGCTAGATTTATCCATATAAATGTTCACATACAGGGCATAATCTGTGCCATCTCTGGGGTAAAATTTTATTATGTGACTCAAACATGTAATATGTGAATATTTTTTTGTAAAACTTCTGTTACGTCATATAATTTGCAGTCTTTCCTACTCACTCCTTAGATCCTTGGTCGCGAGACAAGTACCATGACTACTTGACAATCATTACATGTATTTATTATCGGTATCATACACCGTAACTTAGTATTTCCTTATAAGGAAGTAATCGGAAGTTATGTTTTTGGCGGCAATAGTGCACGAGTTTCTTGTAATTAGTAAAGCGGGCATTCGAGGTTTATTTGTCAAGCCGTTTAGATGTGAAATTTCCGAAAATATTGAAATATTTTCGATCATATTATACAGAAAGTTTTGTAAATGTTTCTTACAATTGTTTTCTTTTTCAGGATTATGTACAGTTGGAGCAAAGTAAACATGTGTCTTTATACGCAAAATAAATAATGGACTTTCAAAATCGATGAGGCATATTCATTTAATTCCGTTTTGATTCATTGTGAATTATTTTTTCGTTTGCATATTATGTACATGAAATGAGTTTATTTCAGGGAGAAATTATTTGTGTCTTTGTCTTTTTATAATTGTCAAAATTCGTTTCCTTTTTCCATTATGACAAAAAAAATTTGACCGCTAAATTTGGGTTTTATGTCAGGTAGGTTCGAAGGAGCCGCTGGTCTTGAGCCTGGATTCATCCTTCAACAAAACCTCCCCCTCCCACGTTGGAGTAGGGTTGGGTATCCCACTCGCAGCAACCTGACTTTTTGAACATTTCCAAAAACTTCTGTTTTTACAAAACTCTCTTATTCAGTTATATTGGAAATTTTATATGTCTTTACTTTTACACCAAGTATTTGGCATATTTTAACAGATGAATTTGCTTAGTAGATTTATTACTATAAGTCATATGGAAGCTTTTTTTGACTTTTGTCTTAACAAAAATTTATATGTAGATTTATATATCCAGAATATGTCTTTGTTGGTTTGGAAAATAAACGGTTAGTGGAGCCGGCTTACAAATGATTTTTTCTGTTTATTCATTCATTCTTTTTAATGATCTGTTTACGCATTGATTTCTTTATTAATTTAAACATTATAAAACTGTTTCTGAATTTCATTTTGCTAAATAAAATGCATCGAAATATTATACCCCTTGTGTATTATATGTGACGCGACATTCTTGTGGACGGTTTATGAAATTTTGTTATTTTTTTCTCTGTAGAATATATAAGACCATTTATTTATCGAATAAAATCAATTTTCTGAGTAAGCAAGTAAATTCCATATACACATGTATCAGATCACTGTGGTATATTAGCTCAAAGAAAAATTAATATTTCCTGGTACAAAACTTTACATTCTGTTATTAACACATTTCCTTTGATTCGTTTAATATGCTATGATGATTTTGGATTATCCAATTATGTAATAAAGTTCTTTAGCTCAAAATTCTTCCTTGTACTGTGGTGGCTGAATCGTGCCATGTCGTAGTTTTGCTCCTCTCAGTGCAAGGCAAAACACGGAAATACCACAAAGTAGTGAGTTTGAACTGCGCTGGGATCAAGGCAAAAACACGGAAATACCACAAAGTAGTGAATTTGAACTTCGCTGGGATCAAGGCAAAAACACGGAAATACCACAAAGTAGTGAATTAGAATTTCGCTGGGATCAAGGCAAAAACACGGAAATACCACAAAGTAGTGAATTTGAACTTCGCTGGGATCAAGGCAAAACACGGAAATACCACAAAGTAGTGAATTTGAACTTCGCTGGGATCAAGGCAAAAACACGGAAATACCACAAAGTAGTGAATTTGAACTTCGCTGGGATCAAGGCAAAAACACGGAAATACCACAAAGTAGTGAATTTGAAGTTCGCTGGGATCAATGCAAAAACACGGAAATACCACAAAGTAGATAATTTGAACTTCGCTGGGATCAAGGCAAAAACACGGAAATACCACAAAGTAGTGAATTTGAACTTTGCTGGGACCAACGCAAAAACACAGAAATACCACAAAGTAGTGAATTTGAACTTCGCTGGGATCAATGCAAAAACACGGAAATACCACAAAGTAGATAATTTGAACTTCGCTGGGATCAAGGCAAAAACACGGAAATACCACAAAGTAGTGAATTTGAACTTTGCTGGATCAATGCAAAAACACGGAAATACCACAAAGTAGTGAATTTGAACTTCGCTGGGATCAAGGCAAAAACACGGAAATACCACAAAGTAGTGAATTTGAACTTCACTGGGATCAAGGCAAAAACACGGAAATACCACAAAGTAGTGAATTTGAACTTCGCTGGGATCAATGCAAAAACACGGAAATACCACAAAGTAGTGAATTAGAATTTCGCTGGGATCAAGGCAAAAAACACGGAAATACCACAAAGTAGTGAATTTGAACTTCGCTGGGATCAAGGCAAAACACGGAAATACCACAAAGTAGTGAATTTGAACTTCGCTGGGATCAAGGCAAAAACAAAGAAATACCACAAAGTAGTGAATTTGAACTTCGCTGGGATCAAGGCAAAAACACGGAAATACCACAAAGTAGTGAATTTGAATTTCGCTGGGATCAATGCAAAAACACGGAAATACCACAAAGTAGATAATTTGAACTTCGCTGGGATCAAGGCAAAAACACGGAAATACCACAAAGTAGTGAATTTGAACTTTGCTGGGACCAACGCAAAAACACAGAAATACCACAAAGTAGTGAATTTGAACTTCGCTGGGATCAATGCAAAAACACGGAAATACCACAAAGTAGATAATTTGAACTTCGCTGGGATCAAGGCAAAAACACGGAAATACCACAAAGTAGTGAATTTGAACTTCGCTGGGATCAAGGCAAAAACACGGAAATACCACAAAGTAGTGAATTTGAACTTCGCTGGGATCAATGCAAAAACACGGAAATACCACAAAGTAGTGAATTTGAACTTCGCTGGGATCAAGGCAAAAACACGAAAAATAATACAACGATGGGTTATACCGCGATAAGTTCACCCTAAAAGGCCTCATTCTTTGAGGCCATCACCGTGGTTTTTACTGCAAAAAGAACACCCTATCGCTGTGGGTTGTGTAAGCTTTAATAATTCCTTGATGCCATCACCGTGGGTTTTATTTGCGATAAAAACCCCCTAAAAAGCCTATCACCGTGGGTTGTATGAGATTAACTGCATTCATTGAGGCCTTAAACCATGGGTTGTGTGAGCTTTACTGCATTCCTTGAAGCCACCATGGTGGGTTTTATTGTGATAATAACCCACTTAAATGCCTATCACCGCTGGTTGTGTGAACTTTTTCTGCATTCCTTGAGGCCATCGTCGTGGATTTTACTGTGATTAGTACCACCTTAAAGGCCTTTCACCGTGCGTTGTGTGAGCTTACTGCAATCCTTGAGGACATCACTGTGGGTTCTACTGTGATAATAACCTCTTAAAAATCATATCACAGGGGAGGGAACTTTTCTAAGTTTTTTGAGGACATCACCGTCGATTTTACTGTAATAATAACACTTTAAAAGGTGTATCACCGCGGGTCAAGTGAGCTTTCTGCAATCCTTGAGGTCATTACCGTTGGTTTTATTGCGAGAAGAACCCCTTAAAGGGATATTCAGGCAAAATAATGACAAAAATATTAAAATGGTCTTATGTACTCAAATCACGCTAAAATTATTTTTCTGGAAGTTTCAGCTTGAATTTCTGTTAAAATTCTATATATTTTGGGTTTGAAGCGTAAATATATCTATATATGTTGAACAAAATTTAGACGCCAGTAGAATCACCAAATAGTTTAAAACAAGTCAGGTGACTTGAACAAACCACTGAAGTTACAATAACAGATGTTGTGGATATTATATGATTGAAACAAGCCTAAGTCATTCATTTGACATGTTCTTTAACGTTTCAAGAGTTTTCCAGAGTTCACTTTGACAACTATTGTGAAATGCTAGCGCTCTAACCTGACCCACGCGGGTCAAGTTAGGAAACCACCATTTTATTCTTTATATGGAGAAAAGTTTTGTTCCTTTGACTGTCTAAAGTATATTCATTTTGAGGGCATTAACAGAATAATGAATGAAAAATAAAAAACTAAGAAATGAAAATTTTGCCTGTGTCTCCCTTTAAAAGACATATCATTGTGGGTTGTGTGAGCTTTACTATCATATCATCCAAGATAAATAATTCCAGCAATATCAAACTAGGGGTCATTCGGCATTTTTTTTTACAGCAATTCAGTTCAATACATAAGTATGGAAGTTTTCAGTAATCGGCCGGAACCATGCGAATTATATCATGTAGAAAATCACAAAAAATACTTAACCACATAAAAACTGGATCAAAGTTGGCATTTAACTGCTATTTGAAATGAACTCTGTCAGAAAATGTCCTTTTCCTATCTCTTTTACTCATTTATATTTGTCATTTAACGCAGGCATTCTTATATGCGGATTTACTTCCTTATTGTGAAGTGACACAAATCAGCCACCATATATACTGTGCGGCACTGATTATAGGTAACCTGAAGTGTTTAGAAAATCTGCTTTACAAAGCATAGTACTGTTATTTGAAACTACCATTTTAAGATTTCTACAATATCGATCGAGGAAATAGTTCGAAAAAGGTTTGCACAATTATTATTATATATTTCTTTTATAACAATTATTTTGTTGAAAAGATTTTATTTTTTGATTTAAAGATGACATCTTTAATAATTTATGTAAGTCAATGCAGTGTACTTTATTTTTCTTCTTAGTTTTCTGATAAAGATTTATAGGTAGGCAAGTAAGGCGAATGCTGAAACATTTTAGTGTGTCATTTAATTGCAAACATAAAATAAGAACTAAACACAACATAAATAAATAGAATAAGCAATATATCGTGTTTTTTTTGTTTGTTCTTTCTTTGTCAACGATATTTTATAGCAGTTGTATAATTAGTACTTACATGTAAATGTTTTCACGTACGTTTATATAACCATCATTTTTTATATTCTGTCAAACATTTCTTTCAACGCACTATGTTCCGACACGTTCCGTGGTCCGATTATGTCTTTGAGGCGTTTTTTTTTAAATTTTATTTTAATTATTGGTTCATTTGTTATACTTAACATGTATCCAATTATGTGATATTTTAATATTGTGTGAAGATGAAGTAAATTATTCTGTTTATATAACATCTTTTTTTTTAATTTCTCGATATGATATGATCTCTTATATAACTTCACATGAGATGGGTTATTATTATTATTATTATCATCATCATCATTATTGTTGCTGCTGTTGTTGTTGTTGTCAAATGTGATCTTAGCAATAGTTTAATGATGATGATTATGATAATAATGACGACGACGACGACGTTAATAATAAAAATTTAATGACATACAACAACAAACAAGAGGGCCATGATGGCCCTGAAGTCGCTCACCTGTATATAGGCCCCCGGAGCGGGGCCAGTTTAAACCGCAGAGATTTTATTTGAACAAACTTTGAAGACACCCATTAGAAGATGTTTCATGATGTTAAGTATTTACTACACACATACAATGAAAAACAATGACTTCTTCATCCCCCCGGCAGGGCTTATTTTAACCCAAGGGCTTTTATTTGAACAAACTTGGTAGGCACCCGTAAGAAGATGTTTCATGCTAAACATCTAAGCTCTAGCTCATTGGGTTTTTTAAAAGATTTTTTAAGTTTTTACTATACACATATACAATTTAGTTAAAAACAATGACACCCCTAGGGCGGGGCCAGTTTTGACCCCAGGGCTTTTATTTGAACAAACTTTGTAGACACTTACTAGAAGATGTTTCATGCTTAATATCTAAACTCTAGCTATTTGGGTTTTTTTAAAGAAGACTTTTAAGTTTTTGCTATACAGATATAAGGAAAATCAGTGACCCCCGGGTCGGCACCAATTTTGACCCCAGGGCTTTTATTTGAACAAACTTGGTAGACATTCATTAGAAGATGTTTCATGCTAAATATCTTAGCTCTAGCTCTTGAGTTCTTTAAAAGAAGATTTTTTAAGTTTTTACTATATGCATATAGGGAAAATCAATGACCTCCTGGGGCGAGGCCAATTTAAACCCAAGGGCTTTTATTTGAACAAACTTGGTAGACACTCACTAGAAGATGTTTCATACCAAATATCTAAGCTCCAGCTCTTTGGCTTTTTTAAAAGAAGATATTTAAAGTTTCTTCTTTCAGTTGCCATGGCAACCAGAGTTCTGCATGGAATTAAATTCTTTGAACAATTTTAAAGGTGACCACCAAAGGAACATTCCTGTGAAGTTTGGATGAAATTGGCTTAGTGGTTTATGAGGAGATGTCATTTAAAGTAAAAATTTACGGACGGACGGACGCCAGACGAAAAGCGACCACAAAAGCTCAACCTGTCACTTTGTGACAGGTGAGCTAAAAACAAACAAAACAGTATTTTGTGATGTCGAGCTCTTTTTCAAGCATAACATAACTCTCATGATCATGTATCGTATATATTTTGCTATCATTTTATTAATGCTCATCTTATACGATTATTTAATTTAAACAACAGAAACAGAATGAATAAAACAGAATTTCAAGCTATGAAAGGGTCTGTAAGCATGCGTCTGGATGAGAAGGGTGTTTTCAAGCGTCTAGAGGATGAGATGGCTTCCATGGCAACGAGGATCCCTAGTTTGGAGAAGAAAACGAGACTCGTTATGAAAAGTTAGTAACTTACTCACTTGCTCTAAGAAATCGCAAATATTTGCCTCTATATCAAAAAACAAATAAATCAATTCTAAACGTCATATAAATGCTTACAAGTGCTACTTTTATTTTCATAATTATGTTTGTTATTGACATTAATTACCATATTGTTTTATGTATGTGATAATCGTAAAATAAATGTTTCCAAAGATTTATTTGATGAAAATGTTTCTCAAATAAAAATAAAGATGATGTGTGTTTTTGTGGATTGTCTTCGGCTTGGGAAATAATGTGTAGGCCTTATTGTTGTATATTATTACCATGCAGACTTGAAATCGTCATGTAAATTTCAGATCTCTGGTCTTAAAAAACGATAGCTTACAGAACGTAGGTTCTACTGAATAACCCGTTTGTGCCTGAAATAATGCACGGAGGCAGTATTGGTCTTCCTCAACTGTTAAGCTAAAGCCGAACCTTTACAGTATTGGTGTAAATATAACTAACAGTTTATATGTAAATCTATTGATATCAAGGCTATTGATAAATCGTTTGATTTTAGTTTGATAATTTTATTTTGTGAAGTGCACGAAAGCCATAATTATACATGCATTATATATTTTTCTGTTCCTATATTTCATGTTAGGATGTGGAGTTTATGGAATAGAAAAGGGTGATGACAGCGGACCCGCTTTCACGGCCTGTCTATCAACCAACACAATGTTTAAAGGTGGCGAGAAACTTTTCTTTGACGAAGTTTTAACTAATGATGGAGATGGGTTCGATCCCTACACAGGGGAGTTTACTGTTCCGGTGTCTGGCAAATACATGATTTCCGTCACTATACGGGCACAGTTTCACAAACAAGTTTCTGCCGAGATAATATGTAATGATAAAATTGTAGGTAAAATTATGGCCGGATATGGCGCCATCGACAAAGCAACGTCATCAATGACCGTAGCTGTAGAAGCCAGGCGGTATGACGTCATTTACGTGAAACAAATGGCGGGAAAAGTTGGAGAATACCACGGCAACGGATGTACAACATTTTCTTGCTCACTGTTTGATTAGGTATTTTGAAAAGCAATACTGTAAAATATATTTCTATATAAAATTATTTGCCGTGATTATACTGCTAAGCTAAACAAGACATTCATAATAAAATGTAATTTGTAAACAAGTGAATAAATATGTAAAAAAGGAAAAAAAAAGATCTCATGTTTTGACCAGTAAAGAGTCGTTACACATTAAGAGTTTGGAACCAATATCACTAGGATCTTTATCCCAACTCCCCAAACTAGGGCTCAAACCCATGTTTCCTTTGGGGAGGTAACTTTACCAGTTAAATGATGAATGTTATTTTATTTTGTTCCAGTCTTAATGTTTAAGTAGAGCTAGATAACAATGCACTTAGATGTAAGCTCATGGTAAATGATATATGTAACTAAACA
Source organism: Ruditapes philippinarum (assembly GCF_026571515.1). Taxonomy (NCBI): domain Eukaryota; kingdom Metazoa; phylum Mollusca; class Bivalvia; order Venerida; family Veneridae; genus Ruditapes; species Ruditapes philippinarum. Next base: position 72,322 of record NW_026855324.1, read on the forward strand.
CATCTTTAAAGGCTCATTAAGTACTCGAAAGCCACCATATCTATTTCTCAAAAACTTTTAATTTTTGTATCTTCTTACAGTTTCAAAAAAGTTACAAATTGATCATTTCGTTTATCTTTTGCACTTTCGCATTTGGGTAAGTCATAGTGATTCAGTATTTGTATGGAATTCAAAATACTTCTTTAATTACATTTTGTTACCTTTATGACACATTACTGTAAGATTCATCAGTTGTTTTACAATTAACATGATCTAAACATATATGTTTGGCCTTTCTCAAGAATTATAAAAATTATTGATTTATTATGCATACTGTGCCTTTAAGATAAATAAACTTAATATATTTTAAAGATGTGTTTTATAAACAACATTACAAATAACTTAAGATGTCAATTTCACTTTAATAAGATAAACGTTACAAAACTTTAAATCACCCTTTACAATTATACAAGATAAAATTAATATTAAAAAAGATACATATATAAAATACGAGTATAAAAGAACTGTCTATGGAAACAGACAAAAGTTCCCAAGCAGGGCCGACTAAAGAGTCATCACGTAGTCTTACACAAAAGTTTGTTCACTATAAAAATGTTACAAAGGTAAACAACATTAACAAACACTTTCTTATATTCCTGTGCCTTATTATTTCAATAAATCATCTATATATAAATGACAAAATATGACTAGACACAACCATAAATGTGTGTCATTTAAGTACATTTTTGTACAGCTTCACATTTCTAGCTTTCTGGCCATCCATGAATTCCAGGACATGGCATAAATGTTCTTTTATGAAATTTTACCCTAAAAAGTTAAATGTGACTTCCGACTCATCACATATGGTTTTGAAGTAACTACATATGTAAGCCAACTATTCTCGTATAAGATTTGTCAGTAAATTTGACTGGTTAGCATGATCTTGTCCACTTCATGTCGTCTTAAGAACATAACAAATTTATGTAGAAACAAGACCATTTTTCAAAAAACAATGGTTTTCGGTGTAGATGTGTGACCTTTATCTTTAAGCTGGCTCCGTGTGCGTGAAACATCATCATCATCATTATCCATCTCTAAGCCGCTGGAAACGTTTTATGAAATGGGAAAACGAGACCAAAATTACAGGATAATATTCCCAGGTGAATGAATAGTAGGTCTATAGCAATGAAAATGTCTTGATACGAGTAATCTAAATATACCAACCAAGCTTATACCCTACTTGTTTATCAGTGAATTTCAGAGTTGTCAACACTGCAGCAATAGTAGTTGATCACATATATTTTAAGAATTACAACCATTGACATCTTTCCGTCCTAGAGGAGGGAAATATTTCATTGGTTAACTCAATCTTAAACGTCGTCCTCATACATTTCGTCCTTACTCACGCGTGCACACAAACAGAATACTATCACTATTCCTATTATCTGAAAAAGAAAAAAAAACTAAGTTAGTAAATAAATTGTTGTAATATGAAATTTAAACTCAAGGAAGTTTCATTTGTAAAATAAAGAATGCTTTAAGATCCACCACTGCATTCATAAAAAGTACAAAGAGCTGAAACACAGTGGCGACAAAAAAGTTGAGCAAATGTGATGTCATACGTAAAGTACATAAGAACTTTTTATATACATTTACACAAATATCCTATCATTATTGTTTGGAAATTTTCCTTTCCTTTAACATGTAAGCTTTGATCACGTTTTAATTACACTCACTGCTACAAACTCACCAGAAGTAAAGGAACGAACGCTGCGACACCACCAAGAATTAACGCATTTCTCTCCAGATGTACCATGACCTTTTCATAACAACCTTGTGTATATAAATGCTCATTTTTCGCATATGAAGAAGAAACTGGCGGACCTCTAGATGGTGGACCCTTTATCGTCTGCACTCCAGTACAGATTTGTTTGTCCCCTGAGCAGCACGAATCTGGTACAAAGGGCGCTCCTGAAACAACATATTGGTAAAGGATTTTTACATAAGTGGGGAACTTTAAAGTGGCCCAAGCACACAAACTTTCAACGCCGTAATCACGTGACCATTCAAACAAACATCGTACATCATTTTTAAACTTGATAAAATGTTAATGTAATAATTTTATAAAGGGTGTATTGAAAACTAATTGAAATTAATTATATTAGAAATTAATTGAAATTTGAACTCAATCTACACGAGCAGTAACGGAAGTAGAAATACCCAACCAGAAATGTGAAAATGCTAGTGAAACAAATGGATCAGACTGACCAAATAAGGTGAAAATGTAGGCAAAATCATGTTTGACCAGAATGATGTAAAGAAGAACAGAGGGATGGGTCCAACCAAGAAGATGCAAATTAAGCAAAGTAATAAATCCAGCCTACGGCAAAAGATGTATATCTATGGTGGCTGTTTTTATGGTGGCTGATTTGGTACATTGTGCGTTCTATCGACAACGCAACCTATATCGTTTTGTGCGGCGCGTTGTAGCTATGTCGCACTGTCGCTTGGCTTATAAGCCAATCCTGCGATTTGAAGCGAGTGAAAATGTGACATCGCGACGAAAGTCCGACAATAAGCCGTTTGGCGTGCATCGTTAGCGACAGGACGACAAGACGAAAGTCCGACAATAAGCCGTTTGGCGTGCATCGTTAGTGACAGGACGACAAGACGAAAGTCCGACAATAAGCCGTTTGGCGCTTTGTCGTGTTGTCACTCAAAAGCATTCCAAATCAGCCACCATACAAGTCAGCCAACATATGAATCCGACAAGTAGATTTTGAATAATTGAATGTCATTAATTTTATAGTTAAACCATAACTTTAACAACAGTTATTTCCGACTATCAAAATTACTCTTACTTAAGACTTATAGGTGTGTGTGCGTGCATGTGTGCGCGCGCTTGCGTGCGTGCGTGTGTGAAGCAGAAGGTGAGCGAGCAGATGTAACTAGCTTTTGCACACTGTCCGAAATTTTCACAAGTAAAGAACACTCCTACTACTGTATATTCATATATCAATACAAATAATGGGATAAACTTACTGTTGTTTGCTTGCAGGTACCAGTCAGAATGAAGTTTGTAGAATGACCAGGAATACGTTGAATTTATATCACCATAGGGTCCACAACATTGAAACTACAAATTAAGGTTAAATATAGCTTATCTATAACGTTTAGAGGACTAAAATACATTTGTTATTAAATTGGTATGTAAACTAAATTACATTTGTTATACAGATACTTAGTACGTGCACAAACACCATTTCTTATCCTCCGCATGTGCACTTAAAGACATTTGTTATTCTTGGCACATGAACGTTAATACATTTGTTATCCTTGGCACGTGCACTTTAAGACATTTTTTATCCTTTGTACATGTACTTAAAGACATTTGTTATCCTTTGAACATGTACTTAAATACATGTGTTGTACATGTACTTAAAGACATTTGTTATCTTTTGTTAATGTGCATAAAGACATTTGTTTTCCTCAACATGTATTGTCTGTGTAGGGTATGGTAAATCATTAATTATGTTTATTGCAAATGTAATTTTGTATTTAGTATCACCATATTTACATAAGCTCGATTGTAATAAACTTATTTATATGATCTCATTTGAACTACTCTCTAATTAGCTTCCAGTGATGCCATTTGAGGAAACATGGACTCAGAAAAGTTCTAAACCTCGATTCCTTGGCAAAATAAAGCTCTATTTTATCTCTTTCCATTATTTATTGATTATTATGTTGTTCAAATGTTTACTAAAACAACTTAATTAATATACATACACTTCTTTGCAGTGAGTCCCAAGCATCAGTTATCAAACGGTTTTGGACATTTTCTTTTAAATCTGTGCCATATCTTTTTGACAATGTATTCACAAGTTTATCTTTTGCTTGACCCGTAAGCTGTAAATAATGGAATATAAAACGTCATTTAAACAGATATATTATGGAAATACAATACTATGAGGTTATTATACAATATGGCACTAAACAATGTATAATGAACTTTTTATGTAACATAACTGTTTTTGTATCAAATTAAAGATACAGCTACTTCCAGACTTCCAGTATATTGCTTTGATACCAGGAAAATGGAAACGAGGATAGATAGAGTACAATATGAATTTAATATACAATATGCATTTGACGAAATGAAAACGAGGCTAACTGATAAAAACTGGACCCAGTTTTGATTTATAATAGAATATAATAGGTTGATAAAGCTGAATAATACATTGATTAAATTTTATAAGGTATGGAAAAGATAAAATTATTGAACTTTTTTTGAAAAAGTGGGGCTTTAATAATACTTTAAGGCACAAATTACACATATATCATATGCAACAAAGATAAGTCTTATGACTTATGTTTTTTACTTACTTCATTTCTATACATAAAAGCTAGTGCACTCACGGTCACGAGTCCGAGAAGGACTAAAGTCAGCGTCACGCCGTACTGAAAACAAAATATAGTTAAATCTTTAAGCTACCACATCGATCAAAAATAAATCACACGTAAACTATGACACACATATACTTATTTTATTTCATGACCTGTAATAAAAAACTATGAAACACACTACTTACTAAATGTAATGTGGGAAATACAATAGACCGAAATGATTAAAGTAAACACTTTTTATATAATGATATATATAATAAATATACATGTATATAATAATCAATTCATATCCACATTAAAACTTATAAGCTGGTCAAGATTCACTTGCCCTACACCGCTCGGGGTTCGAATCCTACCAGAACCTTTATTTCATAAATTATCATACAGAAAGCCATCCTATGACCTCTCATGTCTGGAATTAATACGCGGTTTGACCCCTTAGGTCTTCCTTCACCAGTCAAACTAGAGAGTCTCCACATAACCCTGTTGCATTGGCCCTGTTGCATTAAACTCAAGACCAATGAAATAAATAAAAACTTACAAAGGCTAAAGCAAATCTATCATCTCGCAATGAACCACAGCAGCCGCAGTATGCAAGCAAGGCTATGGTCACCCCACCAGCAATCATTAGGTATGTACTCATCTCGAAGAGATTCGAACCTACATGAACCGTTACCACCCGTGTGGTGTATTCTGTTACTAGCAACCATATTCCAACCCCGAGAACTGCTAAGCCAAGAATCTACAATATCAAATATAATATCATTAAAATATTACACTTAAATATATAATTCTTTAAGTGAATTCGTATTACTTTGAAAATAATGTTAACCTATTCATTGTAGAAATTGTAGAAAGATACCATTACCAGACATACACTTTCCCATTTTTTACATAAAGATACTGATAGAAATATCAGTGAGTAAATTAAGTTTGATGATGTTATACAAAACGGATCACTGCTTTAACTATCACGGTTATCATATGTTCAAGTTAAAGTAAAGATGTCGGATACAATCCAGACAGTATCTTACCAAGATAAATATGTTGTAACAATACAACGCTTTTATAAGGCACGAGGAACACGGGTCCTCTGGTCGCTTACGTATTGACACAGAAGGCACGTGCTTGGCAGGATCACCGGAATGGCGCTTATTTAATAGCTGAAATGAGATAGAGAAATATTCTCAAGTGAAAATAATACATTTAACAACCGTTATCGGCAGAAAAAGCAAAGTACAAAGGTGACATTTCGAAGGCATATATTTCAATTGGAGTTCTGATTAAAGTACAAAAAATCTATAAAAGAAAACCAAACAAAAAAGAAACAAACAACACCCCGCACAAAAAAATACTGTAATAATATCGTATATAGTAAGTTACACAGGCGTCCGGCACATTGCCAATAATGAAAATAATAACGACTTGATTACAAAAAAAACAACAACAACAAAACAACAACAACAACAACAACAACAACAAAACAACAAAAATAATAAATTAAAGTAATAAGCAAACAAATTTATATCCATCACCTGTTTCATTTAGTAACCGGGTGCTTAGTAATTTTGTTTTTGATGATAAAGGGGAGTCTATTTTATGAAAATTTGACCACTATTGACAAGACAAATGCCTGGACATCTGTGGTCAATTCAGCACAACTTCACAATGACAAAATGACCAGTTTGCATTAAATGATGAATATCTCCCCAAGATCTCGGTTATTGTCCAACACATTGATTAAGACTATTAGTCATTGCCCTAATTAATCGTCAAATGAGTAGATAGTGCGAGATACTACAGAATCAAGAACAAGCATACCGGTAGCTTCACGTGTTCACGATTTCAGCTCCATAAATTAAGATTCAACTTCAGAAATTCAAGTGAAATAGTGAAGTTAAAATGTCAGTACCTGTGTTTCGTAGGCAACACTTCGTACACGTACGTTTCCTTGTGCGCCATGTTTAAAGCAAAATCCACTTATCGTATATGTATGTTCAATATATTCTGTATAATTCTTGTTTTTGAATGTTGTGATTTGTTCGAGGCATTATCGGGTCCTGTGTACGTTACTTACCCTAACCCTCGTACTGACAAATAGCCTTGCATAAATTATAACTCAAAGATTCATGTTAAATGTGAAGCCCATTTTGATTAACGACTGATCGTTGGTAAGAATAACGCGGGGAAATGACGTCTGCACACGAAGATCACAGGTGTTTGGCGCGTTGATTGTTCACTATGACAATCAACGCGCTAGAGATGCCTTTTATGTTTTGGATAATTTGTAATTTATTAAGTATCAAGCTTACCGTTGTGAGGGCGACATCTTCACATCCCTGCTGTGTTCCTCTTTTACTTTCAAAATCTTCTCCCTCCATGAGTCCGGCTAAAATATTTTAACAATCTTTTGCAGATCAACACATTCGTATGAACACAAACTTTATAATCACAGTAAATCATAGCATCACAAACAAACTAAATAAGACTACTGATCAATGCTGAAATGTCCTCAAATAGCTGACAATGCTTTCTCCATAAAATTTAATAAATTGTGCGTTAACTTTTAGATAATTCTTCTCTAATTAGGTCTGCTCATCGCACATCTTTAGCAGCAGCATATCGGTGCTTCGCCGCTTCAAATCAGATGTGCTACTTCCGGCGCTGACACTGAGCACTGACATTTTGAAAAATCATGATAGGTGGTGTTGTTTCATGACGACTTAATTGTCAAAATCGAAACCATGTTTTAGTATGTGTACTTATTTTCTTAACTCAAAAGACTGTCGCTTCGAGACAGTAAAGTGCAAAACGCTTTGGTTTATGTGGTGGAAAAACAGTGTACAAGTAGATGAAATATTTCACTTAACATATAAAAGTCAGTCATTTTACCTATAGAATTTAATAGACTACCAACTGCTTCGGGTGATCACCATACACAATGCCATAGGGAACAAGTTACAGTATCGCGCTTTCCCGTTACAGTATAGAATTTTCAAGATGAAGGATTATTTGCGGGACGAAATTTTTATTTCGGTCAATACTACAAGTAGTTTAGTTTCTTAAACAGGATCCGGCATCCTGTCGTATATTTCCTCAGACCCTGCACCGAAGTATCATCACTATGTTGGCTCATAAATGTGCGTATTTAAAAATTCGAATTGAGAGAACAACGCATTTTTCTCCGATTCTGACAATATTTAAGCAAGCCTACAATAACTTAATCTACAAAACGTTAGTCCTTTAATTTTGTTAAGAAATGTTTATACAGTATATGTAAATGACCAGTGGAACCTATTTTCCTGTTCGAAAAAACAATGTTTGGACAAAAACATTTTTAAGAAACTAAACTACTTGTAGTATAGACTGAAAAAAAAATCTTCTACCTGTCTTTCCACCTGAACTGAAACTTTGTAAGACGTTCCGGACGGTGTGTATAAGTATATAGATTAAGTCAATCGCATCCTCTCGGCCCTTTCCGCCTAACTTCGGATAATGACTAATAGCAGCTATTAATCAATAGTTTATAATTCACCATCCATAATGCATATTGGTCTAGAAGTTTATATATCTGTGACAGGTCTATCTACTGTCACTAAATTATACGTATCCCCTATGTATATGTATATAAGTTCACATTACAATTCGTTAAATTTAAACGAAACAAAAAAAATTAGTTACCTATACATATACATGTAAACAGCTATACATAAACACACATGCATGAACACACACTGTTCTTCTACTTTGCCGCCACTTTGTGTTTCACGTCTGTCAGTCGCATCTTCTCGGCCCTTTCCGTAAAACTTCGGATAAGAACCTCGAGATAAGGTTTTTCAGTCTTAATGAAACTAAAGATGTACTAAAAATTAATTTAATATTTTGTTGACTAAGTTAATTTTAATATATCGAGTAACAGGTTACCTAAATTATAAAGTAAATTCATGGATATAACAGTGAACAGTATATTATTTATATAGTTGTAAAAACCGAAAATACAAAATGTCTAACTCATGACATTAATTCGGATCGGTTTATAGTTCTACATCATTGGGCATTTCAAAATCGAGTATGACTTTCAAACATATTTCCAATCATACTTTTACCGAAATAGACTTTTTTTTATCTTGTTACAAAGATTATACTGTTTATTTTTTTGTTTAACGGATCATTGATTGTCCGTTGTCCGTCCACATTTAGTTCGTTGTCAGAATAGTTCAGAAAATTGTGTTTTTACGAACATTCATACGCCTCGGGTAACAATATTTTCCTCGGGGTGATATTTTTTACTGGTACCCACAAACCCATACAAATGGGGGGAAATAACAGCATTTGTGTAAACGTTATAAAACTATTGACGATTTTACTGTCAAAAACACATCATATGTACATGTACAATATAAAATAGTTCTCATAGTTGCTTTATTTACCTTATAGAAGGTACAAAATATGTAACAGTAATTACATATGTTATGATAATAATATCTTATTATAAGAAGGGGCAAGAATTCAACAAATCCCTTGTAAAATTCTGAAATTACAAATTTTAATTGAATGAGGAAAAATGTAAACAAATTAGTATTTTGACTTCCAAACAAAATACTATTTCACTATAATTATACGAATTGCTGACAAAGCAAAAGCAGCAAAAGATAGTTTATGTTTATGCAAAATGAGTATATTTATGGAAACTGTAATAAGATATCAAAAATATAAAGTTTATGAGAAAAAAATGATAGCATTTCTGAGGCAAAATAGGCCTTTAAGCATTGGTTTTGTTTAGAAAGATTTGATAAATTTTAACAAACAGCATATTTAACACAATTCATAAGTCGAAGTTAGTACTGGAAGACTCTCAATAATTAATAACATGAAGTACTGGGTAAAAAATAACAACAACTTTAAATAAATAACAAAAATATGTACAGAAAAAAATGCAGGAGGGAAAAACAACTTATAAACACTTCTTTATAAAATCTTGCAGAAATTCAACGTTCTTTCCTGCTTTTTCTTAATCACACACACAACCATTGAATTTATAAATTAGCAGTACGAGTCTTCTCTGTTTGTTTGAGTATTTAGTTGAAGACGTCTACAATGCAGCAGACGACAAACTAGTTGGAGGCAATGTAGTGGACGAATGTCGTCGTTGGCGACGACAATTTAGCAGGTGACAATGTGGCTTAAGACAATATTATGTAGTCGAATGAAATGAAGCAGACGAAAACGTAGTAGGTGACATTGTTACAAACGACAATGCATTAGACAAAAGAACAACAGACGACTTCGTGTCACGTGCAATGGTAAACATGTCCTCATATAAATCATTTTTTCCATTGTTCTGAAAACCTTGGCGTGGTTTCAAAGCAAAAATTACTGAAATGTGTTGAATTTACATTCAGCTACATAAAATCATCATCATCATCGTCTGAACCATTCTCTTCTATGTCCTTATCAGGGTCGTTAGGATCAATTTCAGGATCGTCTTCAGGAATAAGATCAAGGTACTCTTCCTTTGAACCTGTCAAAACAATCAAATTATGTTTTGTTTTAGGACAAAATCGTTTTTGACAAAAGGAATAATCATTGTTTTATGATGTTGTTTTGTGTGTGTGTGTGTTTCTATATATTGTTTATGAAAGTATAGATGGGGATCACATTTGAAATTAAGATATGTTATTGCTTTTCTACGATGGTATATCTCAATGTGTTACCAATAAATATATTATTATCATCATCATCATCATCACCATCATCATCATCATTATAAATTGGTGTACGGATATATGAATCCAGTTTGATTTGTACGTTAAATTCTAATTCAAAAGATGTTTTATAACAATCAGTATTTCATTTTTCATACAGTTTTATCTAGATCTAAATACATTATCTTTTTTATTTCTAAATTAAGTATATGCGGAACACGAAATAAGACAACTTAAGTCAAGATTAGTAGGCCTGTGTCATTGGATTGATCTAAGTAATAGAAAGAGCATCGAAACACGAGGCTATCTGAATTGTACTAGGGGGCGTAGCTCCCGAGTATTAATCAGATTGCCTCGTGTTTTGATGTTCTTTCTCTTTTGTATCATAGTCAAACATTAAACACGTTCCCTGCTGTCACAATATGAAACCCCAGAAAAAAGGAACCAATGAACGAGCATCTGGATTTGATATTTCTGTCACTTTCCCTTTTTCTGCCGTCACAATCAGTAAACCTCAGCAAAAATGAACCAATCAATGGGCATGCTCTGGAATGGGGGAAACTTATACCTGCGCTCCAGTTAACGCACTGTGCACGTATATATATGTATTCGATTTAACTCCGACACATTTTCAACAGAAAGGTCCTCAAACTATGATACAACAGAAGGTAAATGAATTAATACTATTAAAATAAAAATTACCGTCAGCTTTGAATATTTCTTGGTAAATGTTTTTCGTGATAGCCAAGTCTTGTTTGAAATGGTTAAACCTCCATGTTACTATTTCAGCTGGCTTTCCCATAGTTGCTACAATAAGTTTACCATCACCGTTAAATCCGAGATTTGTCACCTGAAACAAATAAAAAAATTCAAATGTAAAATTCATTACATAATTTTATAGAATTACTGTATATATATGTATGTCTGAAATACTGAATGCAATTTATAAGCATTACTTAGTTTGATATTTAGGAGTCATCCAGACAAAAGATATTCAAGATCTTAGGGTTGTTTATTCTTTCTTTGACAATAGACCTCTAAGGCAATTTGTTTGTAAATTTTGGCAAACTAGTTGAAAAACTAAAAAAGGTAGGACTATGATTAAGAAGGAGCCAAAAATAGCACTGTGAGTGGGATGAGGTAAATAGGTAGCACTGTGAGTAGGATGAGGTAAATAGGTAGCACTGTGAGTAGGATGAGGTAAATAGGTAGCACTGTGAGTAGGATGAGGTAAATAGGTAGCACTGTGAGTAGGATGAGGTAAATAGGTAGCACTGTGAGTGGGATGAGGTAAATAGGTAGCACTGTGAGTAGGATGAGGTAAATAGGTAGCACTGTGAGTGGGATGAGGTAAATAGGTAGCACTGTGAGTGGGATGAGGTAAATAGATAGCACTGTGAGTAGGATGAGGTAAATAGGTAGCACTGTGAGTAGGATGAGGTAAATAGGTAGCACTGTGAGTGGGATGAGGTAAATAGGTAGCACTGTGATTGGGATGGGGCTAATATACAGCACTGCGAGTGGTAAGGGGTAAATAGGTTACACTATAGGTAAAACGGGAAAAAAGGTAGCAGAGTGAGTGCATGGGGAAAGAGGAAATAGGTTGCACTATGAGTGGGACAGGACAATTAGGTAGCAGTGTGAGTGGGACCGGGCAAATAAATATCACAATAAGTGGGACGGGGCAAATAAGTAACATTGTCAGTGGAAAGGGGAGAAAAGGTAACATTATGGGTAAAAGGAAACAATAGGAAGCAGTGTGAATGGGACGGGGCAAATAGATGGAACTGTGATCTGGGTGGAATGGAGCAAATAGTTAGCACTGCGAATGAAACGGGCACGCAGCGAACGTGATTATCTAAAGGATCTCTGCGATTTACAACTGTAATTGTTACCGTTTTGTCAAGGGTGTATGATGCGACACACGAATAATCTGACTTGTCCCATAAACGTAATGACATTTCCTCCGACCAGCTACCAAACGTGAGAAACGTATGGATTCTTGCGGTGAATAAATTATCTCAGTGCAAGTTGTATGACCGAAAAAGTCGATGAAGAATGTTCCCTAAGGAAAAAAAAATCAGAAACACTACGTGTGAATTATATTTTACTTGATTCTAACGTAACAATTGTATCAAATATTCAGATAATTACGAACAATATATCAAAATATAAACATGAAAAAAACTATTGAGAAACATACTTTTAAAATACAGCACACTGAAAATAGCATTTTTGGTTTTGTCACAATTAATTAATTAATAAATTAAAATTTATGAGTGCAAAATAAAAATTAAACCAGTAGGTAACTGTGGCATACGTGACTTTTATGGTGGTTCGGTCGGTCACATGCTAAAAGAACAAATAGGGTCTTACTACGCTAATGCGAGTAAAATGCATGTCCACGGATAAGCTGTATTCCGAATTTATCTTTAAAGTGTTGAGTAGTATACAAAAAAATTCATTCTTAGTTCCGATTGTGTAGGGAAGGGCTTATAGCTAAAAAAGGACACAACTTCCGAATCCCCTTCCTGGAAACCAACCAAGTTAACTAAGCAATGAGGTTAAAGCTTCGTGCTAAACTGAAAGAAGGACTTTGCCCTGTTTGGGTGTTGAACAAATGCGGCTAGCGAAATCTGTTAGATTGACTATCCGACCCATTAACCACTCGCCCATGCCGCTACTTCTTTGAAGTTTTAGCAAACATTTTAGAACAATTAGAATAAAACAGTTTTACAATAATATTTTCGTCACCTGATGCGATGTCAAATACCCGGAGAATAAAATCGTCGTGGGCAACTAAAACTGTTTTGTTGTCGAGTATTTCGAATGTATCGACGGACGAGGAGTTTCCTGTTCTCTCTTTTTCACTATTGTATTTGTTGTAATATTCCATATCCATCAGGTCTGACACTTTCACCCCTGAAAATGTTTTAACAAAATGTTTATTAATATATGGTTTTAACGTTTTAAATTGGTTACAATCATTTACAAATGGTTAATAATAATAGGAAGAGCATCGAAACACAAGGCTATCGGATTTGTACGAAGGGACGTAGCCCCCGAGTATTAATCAGATTGCCAAATGATTTTATGTCCTTTCTCTTTTGTATCTTAGGCAAATATAAAAAACACGTGAAACCCAAGAAAAGGTACCAGCAACTAAATATACCTTTTTCTATCGTTATCCCTTTCCCTGTCGTCACAATAAGTAAACCTCAGAAAACATGAGCCAATCAACATAGACATGTTCTATTTCTATTCCTGCACTCCCCTGTATGATTTAACTCTGACACATTTTAAATAGAAAATCCTCCAAACTATGGTTATATTGCTTCATGGCAGATGCCCGATGAACTGAGATGCAACACATACTTTATTTTACTTTAAAAAAAGTTGATGATTCACCATATCTATTACAAAATGATGGAATGAGTCTGAACAATAAATAAATAAATAAATAAATAAATAAATGAATGAATAAATAAATAATAAAAGAGAGAGGTAAGATCTTACCTTTCTGCGGGTCCCATACTTCTATATAGATCACTTCATCATCTTTTCTTGACTTAGCAGGTACACCTAAATATAAATTGATGATTGCCATATACTTGCAACTTATGTAAAACCAAATAGTAATTTAGTGTTGTACTTTGTTGCTACTTTTTAATAAGTACATGCGGTTGATTTTAATGTTTCCTCTAACAATTAGAGTTATATACGTCGGGAATTTATATTTGTAGGATATTTGTAGTACTAGTTGGTACAATTTTAAACTTTATAGAGCATCTTTTTGATATACATGTACTTTAAAATTGATATGCTTGTACTTTAAAATCATTATATAATTACATTAATGATCTCATCAATACCGAAAAAAGCATACTGATTATCAATTTTACGCAAATTTTCTTTCGAAACAAAATAAAGCAGACTGTGCTTGTGCAATCTGATGACATTTCAACAAAGATTTATTATTTCAATCTCAAACTCATGCTCTTTAATGAAAAAAAGTTATTAGTTTATGAACAAGAGCTGTCGGTAGGACAGCAACGCTCGACTATTCTTAGTGCTTGATAGTAAAAAAGCGTTGGTAATGTAAAATTTTCTTAGTTAACAAACGGGCAACATTTTTCTTTAAATCCATGTTACAATTATAGGCATTGAAGAGAGTCCTATTATGCTCTCAAAGAAGAGTATAAAATTCAACTTGTTTCAAAGCCATATGTCAATAGAATATGAAAATATCTGAGGTGGTATGGAAACTTAAATGTAAATTCTAAGTTGAAAAAAATGGGCATTATTCTGCCAAATGCTTGATACAGTTACCTCCTCGTGGATACAGGTTGGGGTCATGATGGTGAACAAGTGTACAAAGTTATAAAGCCATATGTCAATGGACTTTGAAAATTTTTAGGTATTACAAAAACTTTAACGTAAATTTTCTATGTCGAAAAAGGGCATAATTCTGTCAAAATGTTTGATACAGTTACCTCCTCCTGTCTACAGGTTGGGATCATGATGATGAACAAGTGTGCAAAGTTTCAAAGCCATATGCCAAGGGACTTTGAAAATATTTGAGGTATTACACAAACTTTAACATAAATTCTAAGTCGAAAAAGGGCATAATTCTGTCAAAATGCTTGATACAGTTACCTCTTCCTGTCTACAGGTTGGGCTCATGATGATGAACAAGTGTGCAAAGTTTCAAAGCCATATGTCAATGGACTTTGAAAATATTTGAGGTATTACAAAAACTTTAACATAAGTGGTTACGCCGACGCAGACGCCGATGCTCGGGTGACTACAATAACTCTTCTTATTCTTATAGAATAGTCGAGCTAAAATATACAAATACTCGCATTCAAACTTTAATCTGCACGACCCGGAAGCGAATAACCTTTGCAATCGGTAAAAAAAAGGAGGGCCAGTCTGACAATTCTCAGATCCCTCCATGCTCAGTATTTTATTATTGTTAAAATACAAATGGACTGTTACAAATTCAAAGCAGGGTAGAGTCCATCACACAAATTTAGCAGGTTAAGGGTGAAACAAACATGCACATTAAGTTAGCGTTTCACGTAACAAAATTTTATTATGATGAAAATATTATTTTACTGTTTAAAGAAAGCAAAGATTGGCTTAAAATCAGTAAAACAACTACTCAGAAAAGATACTGGAAAGAGACAGAAAGTCTAGAGACTTTCCGAAAACTTACAGACGACACGAGCAGACGACAGAACATTCTAGAGAAGAAGCGCTATTCTTTATATATTTTAAAATTGCAAAACAGGCAAGGGACAGAAATATAACATAAAGCGTAAACATTGGTATAAGTGTTTGATACATTGATATTATAACATGATTCTCAAAGGTCCAATATGAATATGAAAATAGCTTATTACGTTTGATAGATATTTTAGGTACAGTATAGGATGAGCAATGGAACACACAATCATTTAATGCCATAGTTATTTATAAACAAACACCGCACAAATTATGGTAAAAGACTTTGTTAACAGTGGCGCAAAGGTTTTGAATATAATACCATTTATTATCCGTTCTTCAAATTCTATGACATCTTTTAAAAAATATATACATAAAACATAACGTTCATATCAAATAAATATCATAATGACATCATATTAAGTATGTCATTATATTATACATGTAATACGTATATAACTTAAAGGCCCACTATGCCTATTTGGGAGTGAGTACAATTATATAGTGATTTAGTATTTTGTATTAAAGTTAAAAAACTTCTTTGTTAACATTTTTGCTGCTTTTATGATAAATAAGCTTTAAGTGGGTTTTTATTGCACAGAAGGCCACATTCAAAATTATGATGTGTTATTATTTTTTGAACGAAAGTATATTTTCATGTGTGTTTTTTTCAATAAAGATATCATCATTATCACCATCATCATCATCATCATCATCATCATCATCATCATCATCATCATCATCATCTTCATCACAATCTACAAATGTAAGACAAACCACGCATTTGAAAGCAAGCTGATTTGATTTTTTAGATCCTAAAATAAGCAGGAATTAAGCTTATTAGAAAAAGAAGGCAAAGCTATAAAATGTATAAAATCAACTGTTGTCAAAAACACAGAAATTTAAATGCGTTATATTAACTTATTAACAACAAAAGAATCTGAATTATATATAGATTTAAAGAAATTGAGTGAAAACTACAGAATGTAAGCATAAAACAAGAACGTTTTCTATATCTTACTATCTCCATCAATCGTAGGCTTTTCTGTAAAAAAGGTGATATCAATTCGGACTGAATTTGTTTTCTTTGCCAGAAAATGCTTAAATCGTATACCCAAAGCTTATGAATGATACGGTTCGTTGTATAAGTGGATAGACTGACTGCACACATTAGAAACTAAATTTTTTTAAAACAAGATATGTGAATATTACAAAAATATCCCTGTCCAAATGTTTGGTTATGTCAGTCAGTTTGATGAACCAAGAGAATCGACTGAAGATGTTATGGTCCTTGGTAGCGTTTTTTGTTGCTGTTTGACAAACATACAAACAAACAAACAAACAAACAACCGGAAGGGACAGACAAACAGACAGGTAGACAGACAAACTTACAAACATGGCAGCAAATATCGCCTAATCAATGATGCGGGGTAAAACAATGTCTGAAAATACGGTGATCTTTAGTATTTTTTTACTTCTAAATCTTAACATGAAAATAATGAACTGGTATCTCCTAAATATTGTGTCCCTCAGATATTGAAAAAAATGCTTTAAAGCGGCCTTCAGTTTTTCTAAAGGTTAAATATGTTATTTTTAGATAAAATGTCAAATTTAAAGAATTAAGTTGGAAAATGAAATTTGCAGTCAATATGATATATAAACAAATTGAATAAGGAAACCCCTCGATACCGCTTATATACCGGTCCGCTCTGTTTATGTAAATTAGTAAATTCAATCTTCTATTTTTAGAAAAGAACGTCACAGGTGCAAAATAAATAACTCTCATGACACTGTTTTGCAGTAGGCCTAATAGTGATATGATGCACTTTTAAAAGATAAAATTACTGAAATACTAAATTTTGAAACAACAGAAAACAGTTTTTACAACAGAAGAATAAAAGCTGAAGGCCGCTTTAAAGCATAACTGTTAATAGATTTAACGACATGCTTCTTATTTGGACAGAACCTTTATTACAAAAAAATATACATGTTTACCTTCAACTTTGAAAAGTAGAAACTTGCTGTCCGGCGACAACATTATCTGTTCCTCTTCGAACATCGCAGTCTTGGATGATTTTATCTTATGCAGTAATTTCTTGCTTCCAAGGTCGAAAACGAACACGTCACCTGTTTCATCACACCATGTTGCCAACGTTTTTCCATCTTTGCTCACCTAGTAGTAGTTTGTTCATATAAATAAGTGATGCGTCTTGTATATGCAACATTTTTAGGCATGCATATGTGCCATAAACAAAGTACAAGTCAATCTTTTTTGATTTGTAGTACATTGTATATTGAAAACTGCGTTTACATCGTTTGAATTTGGAGAAATAGAAATGATAAAAAAACAACAACAACAAACAAAAATACCGAAAAGAATTGAATAAAATGAATATGTAGGGTGCTTATAAATAAGAAAAAAAGAAGAAAAGAATTCATTTCTGAGGCTTCAAATGCCTTTAAATGTTATATATATGCTAAGTTAACAACATTTGATGTACATAAATGTAACTTATGCATTTTTTTTTTAAATGCAATAATCCTTACACATAATCCGTCTAGTTTTGACTGGTGCCTCGTTTCCAGAATTGCAGACGTTTTTCCCGTCTGCGTGTTATAAATTTTAACATTATGACGTCCGCAGCTGAGGCAAGCAACTTCTGAAGTGATAGATACCGAGAATTTATTTATTTATAAGTACTAAATATAATTAATTAATTCTCCCTAGAATTTAATTTAAAATTCGCTGTATTTGTACACGTTAAAAAGTACAATTCTGATTACCATTTATCATTTGTATCATGTATATTATCGTTAAAATCACAATGGATAGATACATCCGTCCGCCCTCCCGCCCGTCTGTTCGTCCGTCCATCAATCCATCAATTTACATGTTATATACCAGTTACCGTTCTTATTTCCAATCAAGTTAAATTTCCAGTTTTTGCTTGGAAGAAATCCTTGAAATTCTTTGGTCACTTGTAATGTTTCGATGTTGACAGTTTTGATTTTTTGAAAGACATCATGGACTATGAGCAGTTCCTTATCATTGAGCAGTTCCATATGGAATATTGAGCAATCCTGGAAAACACAACAGAACAACGTTCACTACCAATGCAATATTAATATTAATAATTATTAATATTAAAATAACAAAATATATATGTAAATGTATGTGTACAAATCGTTGAATTCTCAAAACCTTCACTAAGAAGTAACCCTTTTCAAAGGCGTTGAACATGTCAGAAGCGCGGTTAACTTAAAGAACGATATATTTGTTTGTTTGTTTGTTTCATTTTACCCCTTTTCCCAACAGTATTTCAGTCATATAGGCGGGTAGTTTCCTAACCATCGTTCCTGGAGAGTTACACCAGTACATATACTAGACTACCTTCCTCCGCGCTTAACTACCAAAGTATCTCCCGGGGATCAAACCCACGCTAGAGAGGTAACTGGATAAGAAGTCATCGACTCTAACCCCTCGACCACGGAGGCGGTTTAAGAACGATATATAAACATAACATACAATAAATTGAATGAAGAATGTTAGGGAAGAAAATGGTGCTGAAAATTGATTCAACTTCTTCAAATAGAAAAAAAATCAAATAAAAAATATATATAATATAAAAAAATAATAAAGATATAAAAAAATACTAAAAAAACAACCTCAAAACGACAGAACGACAACATCAACAACAAAACTGTTAAACTAGTCCAAATATATAATGTATATGTATATGAAATAACACATATTCTATATTCAAACTATAAACAGGAAATACAAAATGTATCTAACTTATATAATTCTAGTAAAAACATTCAGGCAGTTTGGTTTTAGCAAGGCGCACAAATGCCATTCGGATACTCCGTTCACTAACAACTTTAACATTTTAAAGGACATGTACACAGTCATCTGTCCAATACATGAAATAGTGTATATAAGTAAACACACGTTTACTGGATGGTCAAATGGTGCAATTTAAAAACAGGAGTTTGATGTAAATAAAGGTATAAAGATCTTTGTTGCATACCAATGATTTTTCTCTAACTATACAATGTTTCAGCAAATCGTAGACAAACAAAAATTGGCTGTCGTTTTCTTTCGTCCTGAATCCAAACCCAATAACATAACGACCATTTGGATGGGTTTGTAACAACCTACAGAAAAGAAAAAGAAAAACATTAACTAGAACTGCCACTATCATGGCGTGAATACCCCCGCATACCACTTTGTCAGAATCAACAGTGGCCATTTAGAGCTCAAGGACAACCTCCCTGCCAAATCTGAGGTTACTAAGCCAGTGCATTGCTAAGTTATGTATTCTACATGCTTCAAATGTGAAAATGTGAAAAATCAATACATTGCGGACAGGAAATTCTTTAGCAATTGAGAAGAAAAGCTTTTATTTGTCAAGGTCCCTGTGACCTTGACCTTTGACCCAGTGACCTCAAAATCAATAGGGGTCACCTTATAGTCATGATCAACATCCATGCCAAATATGAAGACTGTGGGTCAAAGGAATCTTAAGTAAATGGGTGGACAAACTTTTTGAAGTCAAAGTCCCTATGACCTTGACCTTTGATCCAGTGACCTCAAAATCAAAAGGGGTCATCTACTAATCATGACTAACCTCCACTCCAAATATGAAGACTGTGGGTCATAGGAATCTTAAGTTATTGGGCGGACAAGCTTTTTGAAGTCAAGGCCCCTGTGACCTTGACCTTTGACCTGGTGACCTCAAAATCAATAGGGGTCATCTACTAATCATGACTAACCTCCATGCCAAAAATGAAGACTGTGGGTCAAAGGAATCTTAAGTTATAGGGCGGACAAGCTTTCTGAAGTCAAGGCCCCTGTGACCTTTGACCTGGTGACCTCAAAGTCAATAGGGGTCATCTACTAATCATGACTAAGCTCCATGCCAAATATGAAGACTGTGGGTCAGAGGAATCTTAAGTTATTAGGCGGACAAGCTTTTTGAAGTCAAGGCCCCTGTGACCTTGACCTTTGACCCGGTGACCTCAAAGTCAATAGGGGTCATCTACTTATCACGACTAGCCTCCGTGCCAAATGTGAAGACTGTGGGTCAAATGAATCTTAAGTTATTGGTCGGACAAGCTTTTTGAAGTCAAGGCCCCTGTGACCTTGACCTTTGACCTGGTGACCTCAAAGTCAATAGGGGTCATCTACTTATCATGACTAACCTCAATGCCAAATATTAAGACTATGGGTCAAAGGAATCTTAAGTTATAGGGCGGACAAGCTTTTTGAAGTCAAGGCCCCTGTGACCTTGACCTTTGACCTGGTGACCTAAAAATCAATAGGGGTCATCTACTAATCATGACTAACCTCAATGCCAAATATGAAGACTATGGGTCAAAGGAATCTTAAGTTATTGGGCGGACAAGCTTTTTGAAGTCAAGGCCCCTGTGACCTTGACCTTTGACCTGGTGACCTCAAAATCAATAGGGGTCATCTACTAATCACGACTTACCTCCATGCCAAATATGAAGACTGTGGGTGAAAGGAATCTTAAGTTATTGGGCGGACAAGCTTTTTGAAGTCAAGGCCCCTGTGACCTTGACCTTTGATCTGGTGACCTCAAAATCAATAGGGGTCATCTACTAATCATGACTAACCTCCATGCCAAATATGACGACTGTAGGTCAAAGAAATCTTAAGTTATTGGGCGGACAAGCTTTTTGAAGTCAAGGCCCCTGTGACCTTGACCTTTGACCTAGTGACCTCAAAATCAATAGGGGTCATCTACTAATCATGACTAACCTGCATGCCAAATATGAAGACTAAGGGTCAAAGGAATCTTAAGTTATTGGGCGGACAAGAAAAAACCGACGGACGGCCGGACGGCCGGACAGCCGGACGGACGGACGGACGGACAAGCTGATTCCAGTATACCCCCCTTACAACTTTGTTGTGCGGGGGTATAATAAAGTCATTAATACTGATGGAATAATTTACAATTATGAGCGATACATGGTGCATTTTCGTCTAATACGGACATTTGCTTGCCCAGTCGACTTTATAGAAATGCACTGTCGTATGTTAGTGGTATAAGACAAGGCGCTTTGGGCTAAAGTCCTGATATTCATATTTTTAACATCTTAAACTGGCAAGTGACACTTTGTGCTATTTTATGTGCTTGTTACTAGAATGTCTTATCATAACTGCCACGGCATACCACTCAGTGATACACCCGCAGGCATGAGCACAAATTCAATCAAACCGACTCTGCGTTTAAATGTAATTCTGTTATGTTCATTGCTTCTGTGGGATCATCCTTTATAAAGATTTTTAATTATTTCTGACGACATTATACTATAATAATTATAATAAAATTGATAACCTTATTCTGTTTGCGTTTTTACCGGGCGTCTGGCTTATTTTCTGTGCCCGCTTTGTTCTGTCCCATACCCGAACATTTGAGTCTTCAGCAGTGGTCACAATTGTTTTCATATTATTTGTACAGACGCTGATTATGTCTACGTTGTGTTCTAATTCCTCACTAGATTTTGACGATTTAGTCTCGAAGAAGTTGACAAAAGCACCTTTAACAAAGTACAGAGATTTCCCGTCTGATGAGCATTTAAGGCTGCGCATGTAATCGTCCGGATTTCCTATAAACAAAAAAGATATGTGAGACATTCATTTAGAGATTTCTCCTGAATATATCTGATTCTGTTTGAAAACAAACACTTCAAGAAAAGAAGGTGTTATAAATGTCACAAATCTATACGTTGGCCAATTCATTGGCTTGGTTAGAAGCCACATCGCTTACTGATCTCATGTGACCATAATCAAGTCTACAGACATGAGATAATCATTGAAAAAATGATAACCCTAAGAAACGTGAGTTGGCCAAAAAAATCTACCTTTTATATGGTAAATATCACATTCCCTCATGAAAAGTGTTTTGACGTCATTTTAAAAGCAATACAACATACGATCGCACATTTATAAATAAGAAGACGTGTTATGTTACATAACATTCTTAATCGGACATAACTGCACATACTGACACACCTTTTATAATTTTGGCTTTCTTTTTTGCTCTAAAGTCAAGGAAGACAATATCGTTGGAGTAAATGTTGCTATAGACGACATATTTCTCGTCTGCTGTTATCGTCATCTCATCAATCTCATACTGGACTTCTTCACCAATATCTACAACATTACATACATTACTTAAATTCTGGCACACACATTTTGATCATTAAATCGTATGCTCATGTAAGATATTATAACAAGATTTTTTCATCATTACCATCATTATAATTATCCTCCTCCTACTCATTATCATCATCATCATCAGCATCAGCAGCAGCAGCAACAACAACAACAACAACAACAACAACAACAACAACAACACATTTTTGCAATAAAGGCGCTCACTACATTATTGTTACTACAAAGCTACCGGTATAGATCGGAATATCTAGCTCAAGGGTAATTGTTTAAGGCGGTACCGAGGCTCTGTCGAGTTCCCACGAGAGGTCGATAATCCCGTCTGTGATGATATAGCCGGTGTTTGATTCTATTTTTTGTATATTACATATATATCAAATCCCGGAAAGAAATTGCGGAAACTAATATTTTCATTTAAGAACTTTTTTCTTTACACACGGGAGTGTAAGACAAGTTTTTCTACGTCAGGGTAAACAGTAGACAATCCTGTCAGATATGGAAGAAAAGCTTTTCTGTCCTGCCTGCATGAATGTGGAACATTCTGGGAAAAATGAAACATTTCCAATACTATACTAGTACATATATTTAGTTTTACCTTGGTCTTGGAACGGCTCGAAGCCCCGAAATAACGGAAGAAATTCGTTCTTCTTCAGATCAAACAATGTTAAATATATCTGATCCGACGTGGTAACTGCAGCAAAATTTTTTGACCCTTCAATTTAAAGAAAAACAATATCAAAATTTATAAATTTATAGTCTTATTGATATTTAAATGATCCAGCTTTCGGTTTTTCATTTGTTTTCATACGTTTTTTTCTTCTTTTTTTGAAACTGCTGAAGTTTGCATGATTATTCTTATGGACTTTTATTTAGGAAATAGATATCATTGTTGTAGAATAATGCACGTTCGTGTTAAAATGACTAGGAATATAATCACATTTATTATACTATAATGCACGACCTATGAATATCTCTTTCCATTCTAACATACCAATAAAAAAAGAGAATTGATAAATATATATTAACAACATTGAGCGTAGAGGTTATCTTTCTAAGGTCATTAGGTTTATTGTTGTCATATATGATATACATTAGATTACCATAGCTGTTCGAAAGGTATTAGAGCGAAACGTGTTTGAATGCATAACATTTCATCTACCGTAACAATTTATTTAATATATTATTCATATAATGATTATTAACTTGAATATGTAGAAACAATTGTTGTTAAAATATCTACACATAGCGCACTTTCCACACTTTATAAACCTTTTTAAACCTGGTCCATTTTGAGGTATTAATTTTGAGGTTCTACTATACTCTTTTTAAAGACGTTAACTGTTTTTACCTGTAGCGAACCCCGGGAACTTAAACTGAAACTCTTCCGAGAGCTGAACACTGGATTTCTGAACACCGTCCTCAAGGTCATAAACTAATGCAGAGTTATCCTTGAACACAACCAGAAGAGATTTGTTGTCACCACATAAACAAGACGGACAGTCGTCTGTTACAGAATTCATATCAAAGACCTTTTCACCTGAAAATTAAATTACTTTCGAATTAACACATTAAAGGTATATACCCATATTAAGATAATAGTCGAATTAGGATGCATCTAGATGATATCCCGTAATATCATATACTACTCAAGTTTTGGCAAGCACCAAAAATTCCTCACTTAATGAAAAATAAAAATAAAAAAGATTCAATCACACATTTTGCGTAATTTGATTAAGAAATGTTTTGGGATGCCGCGGACCTTAATGCAAGATTTTTGTCACATGAACCTAAAAATAACCTCATAAAAAGAGAGTTCATACAATTTTTTAATCAGATTTATTATGAAAACTAGGCAAGACTCGAACTCAATGCGGTGGTGTGACTGTCCCTGATAAGATTGCTATGACGGGCCCTAGTACTTAATTTTAGAACCTCAAAAAAAAGTTTTATAAAAGACAAATCTAAAATTGCTAATGAAGGAATTACATTTTAAAATGAAGGTTCTTATAGTATAAGATTTATGCAATTGGCACACTTGTCGATCTTGCAGTTTTATCACCAAGGCCATTTAGATGCAAGGGCTAATCTTTCTCGAACTTTGGCAGCCCATATGATGATGACACATAATTATACCACTCTATCAGATAAACAGTTACATCTGGGTGAAGTGAAACGATGTAGAATCATATGTTTGCTGAAAGAAATTAGAAATGTCCTTGATAGAACTCAAACCCGGGACCTCATGAACCCGATAGGCATCTCCTTTTTCTGAACAACTAATTATCACAATGCAATTCTATAACGTTTACCTGTTTTAGAGGATCGGATTGCTAGCTTCTTGTTCATATCTATCAATATACAGTTGTCATAGTGACAAAATCGTGCACGAGAAACTTTGCCGAGCCCATCAAACAGATGCACTTGTTGGCCTGATTCAACGTTCCACATTCGTATAGATCCGTCATCAGAACCTGTGTAAATATAAGATATATATGTGCAATATCAAATAATGATATATATGCAGTATCAAATAATGATATATGTGCAATATCAAATAATGATTTATGTGCAATATCAAATAATGATATACATGCAGTATCAAATAATGATATACATGTATATGCAGTATCAAATAATGATATATGTGCAACATCAAATAATGATTCTCTGAAGGTCTCTAGACCTCTTTTGCTGGTTTTTTTCTTTCTCTTATTGTGAAAACGTTTACAGTTATACTTGTGGAAATATTTCTGGCTAGTATTGGTAAAGACTTAAAGATTACTTGACGGTTACTAGGAAATAGTCTGCCTGTATATGACTGATGCTAGTCTTACACAAACACACGAACAATAAATAAATAAATAAATAAATAAATAAATAAAAATAAATAAATAAATAAATAAATAAAAATAAATAAATAAATAAATAAATAAATAAATAAATAAATAAATAAATAAATAAAAAAAATAAATAAATAAAAATAAATAAATAAATAAATAAATAAATAAATAAATAAATAAATAAATAAATAAATAAATAAATAATGCGTTAATATATTCTTACAGTGTAACAAAATGATACATACATGTCAATGCTGTAAGGCCGTCTGCTGTAAGATCTAGCGACAATATATCTCCTTTATGTCCAGCCATGGAATGTATTAACTGACCGCCTGGCTGGGTAAGAATTGTTTTGTCTGGAAGTATGCATGGTAGAGGAAATGCACTGCATTTCTTTATAAACTCCTCCGTACTCTGTATAAAATAATAACGCTAATAAATATATAGGTTTAAACTTATTAAATTTGACTGAAGTTCAGATCTACTTTTGTTATGTCTTGCATGGAGATCTGATTGCCACCATATTTGTCGAAATTGTGTGAAAATAATCAACTTAGTATTGATTTTCCAGCGGAAAAATTAGAAACCGCATCACTTTCAAAATTGTGAAAACTTGACAATGATTGACTGTTTGAAAGGTCACGAGGTGACCTCCTATTGGTGCCTGCCAATTATTATTATTAATAAGCGTTAATTAGGAGCTGATTTTATTTGTTTGAAACTGATTCATTTTCATTTCGAATGTAACGAAAAATGATTAGATGAACTTATCAGTGCAGGTGTTACATAGTTTAGTCGAGTTCACGATCGTTGACAAAGGTCAAAGCGCACGTTAAAATAAGCATAGGAGTGCAAAAATAGTTCCAAATCACTATAAATATACTCATTGCCGAGCAGCGGTAGAAGCAAAAGATGGTTCAGATGCTTGGCTAATAAGCAGCTTTTTGGAAATTAAAATAAGACACAAAAATAATTTGTTTTTGAGAAATAAGAATGTAAGTATTTTTGAGGTTATAATGGGCTTTTAAAGACTCTTTTGTTGGATCTAAAGTCTTACAAACTCTGTAAAGATCATTGTGGAAGACAATAGGTGTCCCTTCGTATCTTATTTCAGGCACTTGCAGGCACTTGAGTTAGCTAGCTGAATAGCTTCCACATGTGAAAATATCCTATCAATGACTGATTCAATCCATGGCGGTGTGAGGCAAGTTATTTCAAATCAATGATGTGAACCACTCGGTCACTCAAACTTTAACCTTTTATAAAATGAAAGTGACTTTCAAACTGTATATAAAGTGTACTAAATTTTATAAAACCTTATTGTTTGGAAGCCTGCCGAGAAACTGAGGGACAATTTGGTGTGGGTCATACAACAGTCCAACTTGAGCAAGGCGTAACACATCATTTATACTGTTGAGCAATTCATCTTGAGGAAAATATTCCTTGGCCATGGTAAAATCGTCCATTAATATCCTGAAATGTTCAAGAATTCCTTTTTAGTCCAGTACTTTTCGAGAAATTTGAAAGAAATGTTTGACAGAAACATGTAACCTTACTTTTAAAATCTGTCTAACTTACCATCTTCTAAAATAACTTGTAAAATTTTAAAGCTGTGTTATACAATGAAACAGTAACAGATATAGATATATGGGCCGCGCCATGATAAAACCAACATAATGCGTTTGCAACAAGCATGGATCCAGACCAGCCTGTGCATCCGCGCAGTCTGATCTTGATCCATGCTGTTCGCTGACAAACTCTATAACAAGTAGAGAAACTGACAGTGAATAGCATGGATCCTGATCAGTCTGCGCGGAAGCGCATACTGGTCTCGATTCATGTTGGTCGCAAACGCATTATGTTGGTTTTGTCTTGGCGCGACTGATATGTTGTTGTACTCATTACTCTTAAGTTAAATGAGATTTAAGTCACATCAACATTGAATGTGACATATCAGCTCTACTTGTGAAATTATTTTAGGCACAATCGGGGCCTTTCAGTAGTACCTTCATAACATTCTCATATAAAAGAATCTTAACTCCTCGGCTGAATTCAAATACGCAGAGAGTATAGGGCAAGTGATTCGAAATAAGGGAGTTCGTTACCACTCTGCCTCGGAGACCTAACCAGTTTTGAATATGTCGAGCAAAATTTTACTTTTGTTCATGCACATTTTTGTGTACATAAACGAGAGTTATTCGGAGATAGTACAGTTATGTATGTATTTCTGAATTGACCTTTTAAATAACATTCTATTAAAAACGATTTCATATTTAAAAATGCGCTACATCTTAGTAATTCAAGTTGTTTTTGTTTGTTAATTTTTAAAGTCAAACTTTCTTAAAACAACTCACCACAGTGATGTTGCTTTCAATTTGTCTAAAAGAAATTCGAAATTGCACAGCGATTCCTTCTTCAAAACGTCACACTGCTTCGCTTTGCATCTATGAAAGGGGAGATTATTTAGTTTACGAATGTTGTAAGAGTGACCGAACTTGTTTGGTTGTAAAGCAACATGACGGTCGGCAGTGCCTTTTTCTCCTTTTGAACTTGTGTATGGTTTTTGATGACCTGAAATGAATAAATGATACTTGTTTAATATCAAAAATAAAAAATGCAAATAACTTTTACATTGCTACAATTGAATGGCATACATGTTTTCGGACAAACTTTTAAAACTGAGGTCCAATGTCCTGTAGGTTAAAGGTCAGTTGTTTATCTTTGACTATGTAAAATGCTCCTAACGCAGTGGTAAAATCTCAACTCTTACAAGTATATGTAAACATAATTAAAATTTCCAAATATTTTCGTTTTTCTAATAAAAAAGGAGTTAAACAGATTAATTATAATATTGATACCATTAGCCCATCTTCCGGAGAAGAAATCTGCGAGAGAAGCGTGTAATTTCTCATTAAGTGTGACGTCATTGCAGTATCTATTTTCGGCAGCTTCCATAAACTGTCGATGATACCAGGACATGACACGGACGCCGTCAGCACTTCTATCAACTGTAAATACGAGCAGAATTAATATTACAATGCAAAGTAAGTTAACAATGAGTCAAGAGTTCCTTCCCCTTACGCTTCATTGCCTTAATAAATTGTAGGCAGGGAACCAGCCGGCAAGACTTTTACATAATTATTATTCAAGATGGATTGCAACGCATGTTTTATAAATTCCACAATTTATATTTTTACGTATAAAGAAACGTCATTCAAAATATGTTAAAAAGAAATGCTGTATGATTTGTTTTGGCGGTCAGTAATGTCACAATTTCAAAAAAAATATATTAAACTGCACTGTCCATGGCTGGGGACAGATATATTTGCTTAATGTACCTATGTGCAGTGTCTTCTTAAAACACCATATTTTTCGTCTTTTATGGCAATCTCGCACACAAAGGAATAAAAGCATCTTTGCTTTTTGTTAAAAGCTATTTAATATATCTTTTTTAAAACTTTTTCACCGTGAACTAACTGAGAATTGTCTATGAACTGCTACATTTCTATGTAAGGTGATGCACTTTTGTTCTACGCAGATTGCGCATGCGCGAGAAAAATACTACATCCGGTAGATTTTTCATAGCAACGGACCGCGTCGTAAAAAGGTCTATATCAGCAACAGTATAAGAGGTTTATACAGAACATATTTCATACCTAAATACTGAGCCAAGTCCGAACGGATACGAATCAATAATAAAGGTGGAAGACGTCGAATTGGTGGCGTCCAATACATGTACACGTCATTTAATACATCATCATCGCACGACAACACGTCCTCAAGTTCCGTTTCCGTTAAACCTGCACGTGCTGAAAACAACAAAAAAGAGGTTTGTCAATTCTTAAAAGGAACCTAAATATCAGAAAAATAGGGTTAAGCATATGAAACACATTTTTCTTTGTTTCTATTTCTTTCGGTTTAATTGGGGTGGTAAATATTAGCTGGACATAAGGAGCAATTCCAGGTGAGCTTAGTAACGAATGTATTTCCATATGTAGAAATGAATAACATTACTCTAGATATTTCTACACATCTACATAAAATACTAAATCTTATCCCATTCAACTTGCTATTTAATACTTAGTAAACATATTTTGATAAGACATATGAGTGATATGACCATTTGTATTGGAAATTCTACCTAATGTCAAATAACCAAGCGCACGAGATACAAACATCTGCCCGTGAAGTTTTTCAAGACGCTGAAACAACCCGTCAATGCTTTGTCGGACGGTTGGTTCCAAAACAGTTACGGCTTTGGTTAAACAGCTTGTCCAAACGCTAGCCTTGTCAAATGACAGTTTCAAATACAGTGGTAAAGGGCATTTGGAACACATGGTTGTTACGATCTTCTTCTGTTCAGGCGTGAGTTGTCGTTGTTTTAATACTAGCCATTTATCAATGATTTCACTGAGATCCGTCACTGTCAGTGCTGGTACTTGTATGAAATTGTCCTTGGTTCTTACAGTTGACTGAAATCATTACAAAATTTGACTGAAAACATTACAAAATAGTATCTTAATTTCACGAGGAAAATGGGTATTTTCTGTGGCTTCAGGGATTGAACTTGCATGCAATACCTTAACCAAAGATTTTCCAAGTTCACAAAGCGACATTTACAGTAAAAATTAATGGTATACACAAAATTTAATTATATTAAGTGAGTGACCCTGAAGAAAGGTTAAAGTGAATAATTTCAGTAGAAGGGGAGAAAGACCATTGATCAAAACCCGGAACCAGAAACTCTCAAAATATCAAAAAAGTAGTTTAATTCAGTAAAAGCTCATGCTCGAGGTATTGGTCTTAGAAAATTACCTACAATAATGATGTTGAAGTCATATTTGAACTTTCAAGAGTAGTTAATGAAATATAAGCTACATGTAAAGCTTTGTCAAATTTCTTTACCAATTCCAACGCCGACGACTGGTTGTGTTTTAAAGGTAGATACTCTAAATGTGTAACAGAAATTTATTTTAGTTCGATTGTCTAAGAAGCTTTTAGCTTACAGAAACACTCTTGAATTTGTTCCTGGAACCAACCAGTACTGAACAATGAGTGTAAGAGTTTCTTGCTCAAGAAATCAACGGTTCCCCCAAACGGGGTTTGAATTGGTAAGCCATCCTTATATTACTAGTCCAACGCGTTAACTACTAGATCATGCTACCACAATGTGTTATCTGTAGAACAAGTCCGGAAGTATAAAAATCTTTTAAAAACAACACGGTTTTAATTCCGGCCTTACCTGTAATACTGGCAAGGACTCGAACTGATTGTCCGGAAGAGTAGAAACGATGATTTTAACATTTGGCCTCAGCCTGGCCGGAAGCCAGTAGAGTTGTCTTGCATTATGGGAAGGATTCATCATGTCTAAAGAGTCAAATATCAACACCAGTGGTCGATCGCTTGATGCCAAAAACAGCGAAACCTGAAACTCATCCGTTAGGGTTCGTAGATCCTGAAAAATTGAAAAATAAAATGAGCCGCGTTACGACAAAACCAACATAATGGGTTTGCGACCAGCATGGATCCAGACCAGCCGCGCATACTGTCAGTTTCTCTACTTGATATGCAGTTGGTAGGCGAACAGCATGGATCCTGATCAGAGTGCGCGGATGCGCAGGCTGGTCTGGATCCATGCTGGTCGCAAACCCTTTATGTTGGTTTTGTCGCGACGCGGCTCAAAAGAAATGTATATATTATACAGGTAGATCTGAAAAATATCAGGCGGTGAAAATATAAGTATGATTTTGTATCATGCTTGATAAAACCTCCAATGTCTAGAAAATTCGATATGTTTTTATTTGTCAACATTTAGCTTAAATGGATTTATCGATCTTTTAACATTGTTGCACTGATACTTCAGCTTAACGGTTAACTGAGTATATAATTTGATCAAAACATGAACACTTATTTCATGTATAAAACTTTTTGTCATATGTAAAAGAATTGATATATACCTAAAGAAGTCTAAATTTACATTTCAATTTACTAAATTACTTATCAATTACATTTCAAATGCCGTTATGCACTATTTTCGTTTCGTTTAGCTAATGCATCATGCTATCCCGCACCGCCTTAGCACCGGCTTGAGCAAAAATTAAGGTACATTTGTTATGATAAAATTACAAACCTTAGACACCGGCATTTCCAGACCATACACGTGTCTTATCTGTGACGTAATACTCGACAAGAAACTAATGAGATCAGTACTATCTGGTGTTGTCCCAATAAATCTAAAATACATGCAATATATCTAATAAGAATAAGAAAAAATGTTCCTTGAAAACATTGATATTGTCAAGTCTTGTTTTGGTAAAGTATTCATAATCATTATGTCTCTCCATTATTATTAATAATAAAGTTATAAAAATGCAAACAACTTTCAAAGGTCAAGGTAATATCAGAATAATTTGATATGTGTATTTGTCATATGGGATCTTTAAAAGTATACAGAAAATTTGCAAATAACTAGAACTGTGTCCAAAGGACACGGATGCCCCAACTGACAACATATTTATGGTATATAGTGAAAAAATCAACAAAGGGCCATAATTCTTTTAAATTTGGTCGCAGCAAAAATTCCTTCCTTTACTTCCATCCACACATTAAGGTTGTTCATCCCTTGAAGTTTAAGCAAAATCTGCCATCCGGTTAAAGAGGAGTTGCGTTCACAAAGTTTCTATATGGTATATAGTGAAAAAATCAAAAAAGGGCCATAATTCTGTGAAATTTGGTCGCAGCAAAAATTTCTTCCTTTACTACCATCTACACATTAAGGTTTTTCATCCCTGGAAGTTTAAGCAAAACCTGCCATCCGGTTTAAGAGGAGTTGCGTTCACAAAATTTCTACATAGTATATAGTGAAAACATCAACAAAAGGCTATAATTCTGTTAAATTTGGTCGCAGCGAATATTCCTTCCTTTAATACCATCTACACATTAAGGTTGTACATCCCTTGAAGTTTAAGCAAAATCTGCCATCCGGTTTAAGAGAAGTTGCGTTCACAAGATTTCGGGACGTACGGACGGACGGACGTTCCAACATTTTGGGTTTAGGGGCTATTTTCTTTGTTATTTTCTTTGTTTTCTTAAGGGCTTCTAGCCCATAAACCCTTTAATCACGGAATGAACCTATTGTTCTCTTTTGTTGTTTTTACTGTTAAATAGCCCCTAAACCCAAAATGTTTGCTCGGACGGACGGACGGACGGCCAAGTGCAACGCTATATGCTCCCACTTTGTGAGGGCATTAAAAATAAGAAATGAAAATTTAAGCAATTTTAAATAGGTCAACGTCAAATTAAAATAAATCAACATGTCGGTCTTGTCAAATGTGTTTTTGTTCAGATATGAAAAATGAATCCTTAAAATAGTTTAAGCATATTTAAATAATTTGACCTTGACGGGCAAATTCATTTATAGGTTAAGGGCAAATTTAAATACTCAATATGTCAGTTTTGTATTAAAAAATCCATAAATAAATAAATAATATTTTTTGGCCAATTGAAGGAAAATTCAGTAATTGACCTTTATTGACCTTTAGTGTCAATGTCAAATTAAGGTCAAGTTCAAGTTCAATTAAACTTTTTAATGGATTGTTCAAAGGACTGTTATGCGAAATTTCAAAACTTACAAAGTTATAGTCAATCATAGCAAAAACAAAAACCTGTGAAATTATGCAAAAATACAATAATTTGTTCCCCAAGGTAAACGTCAGTGATGGTGATGAGTTTAAGGTCAAATTGATCTCTAAGGCATTGTTCTTAAGTTAGTGAAGAAAATCCATTAGAAAATAACAAAAGTATAGTAAGTCGAATGCAATGATCAAGCAAAAGTCCATAACTTGACCATGGAAGCGAATGCCATTGATGAGCATAGATCAAAATAACTTTAGTGTGCTTGAAGGTCTTGTCCAAAGTAATATATTTTCCAAGTATGAAGACAATCCATTCATAAATACCAAAGTAGAGCCAATTGTAGCAAATTTCTATCAAAATTCTTGAATGTCAAGGTCATTAATTTTATGAGTCAAGGTCAAGTTAAGCGTCGTCTACATGAAATTCCTGTCTTAAAGAATGTTTTGTGTCCAAGAATGAACACAGTCAATCAGGAAATAAGAAAGCAATGGTCGGACGGCACTGGAACGACAATTATACTGTAGCAGTAGCTCGAAATTTTTCTTCGAACACATCGAACTAAAAAAACGATAGAAACCCTACCTGAATACAACCGCAGCTTTGTTATTCGTCCATTCGGCACATTGTTTTGCTGCCATGGCCATTATGGATGTTTTTCCACAACCGGACGGGCCGTATAATACCATTGGTTCATTACTCATACCCTGAACATATCGCTTTATTTGCTGTAATAGACAATTGACATTGATACCATGCTTGCCACAAAAAAGTTCAATATGTGATTTTATAATTCATTCTGTTGACTAATTTCTATATAATATTGTCCTTTTATATTTATATTTATAGCAACCGTTATTGAAATAACTTACGTTACCTTAAACACATCGTCGCGTCCGTGAAACTGTCTACATTTATCCTGAGAGAACTGAATATGTTGAACTATTTCTTCTATGAGTGGTCCATCTGCTCTCTTCTTTGCCTGGACAGCTGCATGAATCATTGAGCACATCTTCGATACGAAATCGTCACACAACTTTACAAGATATTTCCGGTGTTCTTCCGAGTTTGGATCAATTCCTGGTGGATTATAAGAAGAATTCAAATATGGTCTTTGTTTTTCTTCAATTATTGAACTTTAAGATTAAGAGTTTTATAAAATATATGTGTAGGAAAATATATTGCAATGCTTATATTCTTAATATAAACAGCCAGGAAAAAAACAACGATAAAATTACAAAGACCTTTCTCTTTGTTCCATGTAACTTTGTAATCCAAGATGTTTTCTACCGGAAGTTTCTGTTCGATTTTGTTCTTCAGTTGGTTCAGAAGTTCTTGAGATTTTTTCACTTTGTCTTCAGAATTGTTGTACGTGCATTCTGAAATAATAATAATAATAATAATAATAACAACAACAACAACAAAAACATCAACAATAATAATAATAAAAGACACAGATACATGTATACTGCGATACTGCTATCAGGGAATGCATGTGTTTGTCACTTATTTAAAACGCACATCTAGCTCAGACATCAAACCCAATGGTCGTTACAAGTATATGTTCGTACTATAAGGAAAATGAATTTAAAATGAAAATTCATGGAAAAGTATTTACTTTATTCCTGACTATAGTATTTTATTATTTTCCTCGGTTGAGCAACGAAACACGTAAGCAATCATAATTAAAGTGCTCAAGATAATATTCGACACATTGTGAGCAAGGTTAATAATTTGGTTGCCGAACCTACATTATTAAAACCATTCGTTCTCCAGCTCGATTTCAAACGTTTTATATAGAAATTTTTCTCTTTTTGGACAAAGAAACAAATATAGATTCAGAATTCAGAAAAAAATAGTTGGTTTTATAACAGCTTTTGGTACTGGCATACTAATAAAATGTAATTCTATTAAAGTGATAAACTAAAACTAAAAACAATGATACCTATGTAACGTGACAATATATAGGAACTGTCTTTTGTTTCGATATCCTCAATCGTTCTTTTCAACCAAATGCACGTGTTGTTGATGTCGTCTGCGTTTATTATACCGCCATACACTTCCGTTTCCGTTACTGCAGTTTAAAGAAAAGTCACGTGCTTTACATGTTATTTTATACAATAGTTTTATTAATATACTGAATATAGTTATTTAACTCTATAAACACTTTATTTGCAACTGTTAGTTTTGTTTCCATACTGGACAGACGTGTATCAGTCCAGTGCCATATCGAGGAAAAAATCAGTGTGCTCGTTACCAAAGCATGACTAAAACCAATAGGCCTTATGTAGACACGTCACTGTTATTTTATTAAACGGCATACATAAACTTTATTTTATATTTTATTTATTCACTAAAAGGGTTCCGCTACAATAACGTCTTATATTTAGTTTCTTCTTCTTCTTCTTTAATAACTGGACCTAAAATTTGCTTTTCACTTTCCATGTTATGTCAATTGTTTGATAAATACTTGGATATTGAATTATTTTGTCATCACCTGAACGCATGTACTTTCTTGCAGTCTCAGTGTCGAATCGTTTTTGCGCTACTTCTTCTAGTGCCGCTTGTATGGCTTCGCTTTCAGACCACCACTGGGTTCTCGCGGCATTTTTCTTATCTTTATCCTGACTAACAAAGTCAGGTATGTGGAAGCTTATTGGATGAACGACATACACAGGCGGTAGAGCGTTCGTATCTTTAGAATACCATCTGTGTAATAAAAAAACCCGTAGAGAACGTATGATTAGAAAATAAGTCAAACAAACGAAAAAACAACAACATAACAATTGCATTAAAAGCCCAGTATTTGATATTTACAGTATGTTTCTTTGTACAAGTACATACCTAAAAGTGCTAATATTACCCCCCCCCCTTATTGTCTGTTTGT
This sequence comes from Ruditapes philippinarum, assembly GCF_026571515.1. NCBI lineage: Eukaryota > Metazoa > Mollusca > Bivalvia > Venerida > Veneridae > Ruditapes > Ruditapes philippinarum. Next base: position 108,202 of record NW_026855324.1, read on the forward strand.
TTTTGTGTGTGCCGGCGTGTCTGTTAATTTGTCTGTTTGTATGAGCAATGTAATAAGTTACAGGCTTTTTATACTTACATGTAGTATAATTCTAGACGAGAACTTCATTTTGAAAAAAAATCACATAAACGCCATTGACTTTCACATTTTCCGATATGAGGAGTACTAGTACATTATATTTTATATGATCATGTTTTAAATTGTGTTTAAGTAACACAAGGACTGTTTAAGTTGCCTCAAGACCAGTGAAGCTTTTTTTTGATGAAAAAATACCGAAGATTCCCCTCAGTGCATTATTTCAGGCTTGGTCCTTATAAAACTCCGACCATCTGCGGATCTTTCTCATATGAAATATATGTACGATTCTGGCAAGATTTGATACGGCGGAGGTGAACGGACAAGAGATAATTAATCAACAACATCAACGAAAATGTCATTTGAACAGCAGGTGCAAGTATGAATAAAAACAAAATGAGGTACACTCATTCATATCTCACACATCAAGATTTAAAATAGAGAAAAACAAAATCCCGAAAGAACGCCCAAAATGGCAAAATTGAAAAATGTTGCAAGCCAGGTTTAACTGAGTCTCTTCATGGTAGTGGGAAAAAAAACTTCCGTCCATACTGCTTACACCGGCTTAAGCAGAATTCAACATTTTACATAAAACCTTTAGTTGTTTTATTTGAAACAAGTAACATAAAGGAGGTTAATTTATCTATATGAAAGAAGGTGAAATGTTGCAACAATGAAAAAAGATGAGGGCTTACTTGTTTAAAAGCTCCAACATTTCCTTTGAGTCTATATGCTCTAACATCTCCTCATATTTGTCTGCATCTATACATCTTGGAAAATCCGAGTAGCCATACTTGTGCGACATCAGTGACTGAAGTAATAAGATAAGATAATACATGTATTTTGTCGTTTCACCGACTCAGTAAAGATCGTATTGGACTTTTCCAAATTTAATGGTGGAGCAAGACCTATGATTCAGCTAAGTTGCAAGTTAGCAACCTTGGTAGAACGAAGGACCTTCAGTGCGCTGGTAAAATATAATTTAAAATGAATATCAAAGACAAAAAATACTGCTACTATATTTTTTTTACTAAAATCATTCTGGAAACAGTTAATTAATAATTATCTACTACACATATCTTTCAATCTCCAACGTTTGATAAAAGATAAATACAATGTATGTGATTTATAAAATAATCATAAATTTCTTGATAAAGAGGGGTTTAACCCCTCCAAACGTTGGAGATTGAAAAATTTGTGTAGAAGATAAATATATATTTTCCTGTACAGCAGAATTTAGTTTATAAAACGGCTTTTAACTCTAAAAGGTATTCAGCAACAAAAATCAGCCACCAAAAGTTTCAGATAATGGAATATCTGGTCAATAAATCAAAACAAAGAAAGATTAATTTATTGATGAAAGTACATATTGATAGAACCTACGACAAAGTTTGGACCAGTTGATAATTTCTTGCACATTTCCAGTTCTTTCAGGCAGATTTCCGTTGTCATATGATCATCCGCCGCCTCGTCCCGAACACCCCATCTCATGTCGACAACCTGAAACTCATAGCCAAGCTCTTGACAGAAGGACTTCAACTTTGGGTACGCATTCTCCATGAGTGTATTCCTCTCGTGCATTGTGTCTATTAAATAAAGAGAAATATTTTATGATTAAAAAGCAGGTTGATTAAAGTGTTTTTAGTTCAAAATTGAATTAAATGTCCTTTCATTTATAACAAAAAACATACTTTGAGTTGACCTGTATTCTGTTAGAAACAATACAACATTATACGATTTTCTGATTTTTTTTTTCAATCTTGAAGACCATAATTTTATCATATCCATAGTTTTGGAAGAAACTATACTTTCTTCATTGATTTTAGTAGATTAAATTTTTTTTAATAGCAATATAAGTGTAACCGATTAATATACATCTATCTTGAATGTTTGAATGCTTAAACGTATATATAATGGTATAACAAATAAGTATTCTAATCTAAATATTATTTTAACTCAACGTCAACACAATTTACCAATATCATTAGTTTGGACGAAGCAAACTTATAGTTTATCTTACCATAATAATGCTTGCTGCTCCAAAAATTATTACGCATCCCCAAGGCACATATATTTTAGAGTGTTACAATCTGTCACCGCGTTTCCACGCATGTGACTTATTAACCATCATGACCAACCTCCAGGATTGTACAATAAAGCGTTCTCTGGTTATCAGTCGGACAAGGTCTGATCTTTCGCCGTACAGACGGACTATCATGATGTGAAAAAGTAATATAGACTATTCCGCAGCTTTGGCGAAAATGGAGCGAGCCATAAGTAAACGGGACTGTTATTTTGCATCATTTGAAGATCTGATAATTACTAAGCAGACGACAATTTACCTGTGAATGTACTGCTTGTAAATATTCGGACGACTTTTGCAGTGGACGGACATTCAACATTCACGTTCCCCATGTATATTTCATCAAGATCAGTTCGAGGTCCATCGTATTTTTTGGCTTTATTTTGCACCTTAAACACACAATACAAACAAAAATATACGCTTTATAAAACACTTTAAATTAGATTAAACATTGAAAGGTTTTTATAAAACGTGTTTAAGTAAAAACTTGAACTTATGGTTGACATTCATGTGTATAATGCTAAATATATCATTTAATTGACCACGCACTTTCACAAACATTTTGCACTTAATGTAACCCTTAACTGAATAGAGTGTGCCTTTAATTTCTTTATAAATAGCAAATACATTTGAATAAAGTGATCAATCGATCGATAGGAAAGTACTTTTACTATATATACTATGAATTAAAATAGTTAATTAAACTTTACAGTTGCGTTCTGTTATATTGATTAAACTATAAAGTGACTTTAAAAAGTTATTTCAGCTTTGACTAGAAATTTGTTTTCACATACATTTCCCCATGCTCTATGTATTCATGCTCTATGTATTTATATTTACCATTTACATGAATTATAACATTGCTTTGTGTATTTCTCGATAAGAAATATTATAACATTATTTGAGCCGCGTCATGACAGCGGATGCGGAGGCTGGTCTGGATCCATGCTGGTCGCAAACGCATTATGTTGGTTTTGTCATGACACGGCTCATTTAAGTATTTCTCTACAACATGTTTTACATCATTGCTTTATCAAACCATTGCTTTGTGTATTTCCCCATTAAAAATATTACAATATTACTTTGTGAATTTCCCAATAACATTTATTACATCATTGCTGTGCACGTGTGCATTTCCATAAAGCATTTTTCATAACAGTGCTATTTGCATTTCCGGAAAGCATACAAACCGCAGACATACCTTCATTGCAGCTTGTACGAATTTTCCTTTCGGTTGAGTAAGTTTCGCTCGAGTTTTCTCTCTCTTTAACTGCAGTTTGGTCTTCATTCTATCAAGTCCAAGTATGTCTAGAAAAAAAACACCACAACAATATTATTGCTCTTTACGTAGTACGATCATGCTTTTTTATCGAAGGCTTCGAGTTATCTACATAACAATGAATTTGAAGTAAAATATTAACAAAAAGGTTTAAATTCCATTAAAACAAAAGCCCGGTTTGAGCCGGGTGATGCTCCCCGAATAGGTTTTGGACACAGGAAAGTACACCTCTTGTAGTTTCAGAGTTATGTCCCTGGAAAAAGTTCAAAGTGCAATAATTCCAAAATATGCAAGGCAGAGTAACTGTTCTTTGCACTGCACTGCTAATCAATGTGATCTATCAACCTACAAAGTTTCTTGATGATTTCTCTTATGATTTCCGAGTTATGTCCCAGACAACTTCAAAAAGTAAAAATAAACAAAGGGCAATAACTCCAGAATTAGGCAAGGCAGAGTTATGATTCTTGTGCACTGCACATCTACCAATTGAGATATATCTACCTACAAAGTTTCATGTTGATATCTCTTATAATTTTACAGCTATGTCCTGGACAAGATTTTTCTAAAAGGGAGATAATTCAAAAATGAGGCTTAACAGAGTTATGGTTCTTTTGCACTGCACCTCTACTCAATAAGATCTATCTACCTACAATGTTTCATATTGATATCTCTTATAGTTTTAGAGTTATGTTCCGGACAAAGTTCAAAGTGTTAAAATTAACAAAGGGCAATAACTCCAAAATTAGGACAAAAAGAGTTATTGTTCTTATGCACTGCACATCTACCCATTGAGATCTATTCACCTACAAAGTTTCATGTTGATATCTCTTATAGTTTTAGAGTTATGCCCCGGACAAGATTTTTCTATAAGGGGAGATAATTCAAAAACCGAGCAAAATAGAGTTATGGTTTTTTGACACTGCACTCCCCTTCAATGCCCTCTACCACTGTATGAAGTTTCAACAAATTATCTCCATGGGTTTTCAAGTTATGCTCCGGACAAGACAACGGACGGACGGACAGACGGACATGGCGCCGACTATATGCTCCCCCAAATTTTTCGGGGAGCATAAAAATCGACCACTTCAACATTATTACAAGTATATTAAATATCAGTATTAAAAATTTGGTTTGAATTGGTTGGATTCTCTGTATCACCGAGACAGTAGTAATCATGAGCCGGAGTTCTAGCTTAGGTAATGAAAGAAGACCACATGTTCTTCAGCCTTGTACTAGTATCATTTCTGACATGTTCGGTACTAGAATAGGACCAACTCAAGCTGGATATTTAAGGCCTACAAACGTGACAGAAGACATGTCTGACAGGATTCCAAACAAGGTGGCGAGGGTCAAAGACCGGAATTCAGTAACCTTGATAGAAAAGCATTAGGAGGCCCTTGTGTATTACTGTTAAAGTTATTATTTAGGACAATAAAATGACGCTTTATTGAACCAGAAATAACATAGCAATCATAATTTCAGCTTTTATGTACGCTTCTTTCTAAGAGTTCGTTTAAAATTCTATAAGCAACTCCATCTCATAAGTTCCGAAAACCGGATGTGACGTGTACAATCGCGCTATGGAACAAACATAATGAACAGATGGAAGTGATTCAATCAAAGTACTGGACTTACTGTCAACGTCATCTTCATCTTCCATCCCCATCTCCATTTTTCGGACAAGGTTTTTCGTGTCATTTCGCCGAAGATGTGCGCTGTTCATATATCAAAAGGTTCAACGTTATAACATATAGTAAATTATAGATCAGATTTCAGCAAAAAGATGACATATTGGTATTGTGAACGCAGGGAAAATATCTCGACAAATAAAAAAACAACAAAAACAAAACACACACACATAAAAACTTAAGACTTTCGGAAAACAAAAATAAAGATAAAATTGTAAAAAGCATTTTAAAATAAGTTGTTTCCTTTGCACATAATGGTAGTTATTTATTCGACAGATGTGTCACATGTCTATGTTATCAAAATTGCTATGTACATCGACAACGCTGTGTTTTTAAAAGTATGTAAATATATTATATTTTTTTAAAAAAGGAAAAGAGAAACGTCACCATGAAACGTGTGTGATGTAATTATATAAGGTATTTCCTCATCTGAAAAAAATCGGCATGCAATAGGCCAATGTGTATTTTGAATCCTGCAATACGGCATAAAACTTTAACACAAATTTCCCACTCCACACATGTATTATTCACTCATTACCCCTTTTTCCTATCCTAACATAACACGCAAAAAGCGACAAAAACCCGAAACAGACGCCTTTGAAAAGCCACAAAACACGTGTTAGAAGAAACGTCAGACAGATATAGTTCCATGGGTGCTACATATTTCTCAATTTAACGCTGACTTCCAAACAAAATAATGTATGCTTTGTTGTTGTTGATGTTGTTTATATGATAAAGTAAAATATGATAAAGTAAAGAAAATACTTAAGACTTAAAGAAAAGACTTACGTCTGATTTTTATTTCAATATAAGAAAGTTAAGAAAGCGATGCATATGAACGCAACACAATATTTAGCATGCAAAAGTGAAAGCGTGTTACAAAGCTAGCTTCTAGTATATTGAGTGAAGACATATGATTATAAGTATATTATTTACTAGATATTTGCTTTTAACCCCGCCGTAAGGAACACAGATTTAGACGTTTGTATTTTCAAACCCAATTGTTGTTATTATTTATGGTGTTTGGTGTTTCTATATATTGTTTAGAAGGCCACATTGAAAATCAAGATATGTTATTTGTTTTCCACGATGGTATTTCTTCATGTGTTACCTACTTTATATAAAGATATTATTATTATTATTATTATTTACCCCGATAGCCCCCGCATTGACCCCATGATGGGGGTTACAATTGGCAGTGCATACTAACTGTGTGTAGCGAATACATACCTGGAATCCGCAGTAACAGTCAAATTTGGTAGATTTGCGCTACAATTTAAATCGTCAAGTAATATGATAAAGTAAACAATACCAATAGTGAGTAATATAATAATCTTTATAGAATATACATGCAACTTATGTCAAACAAGATTAAAGAGTAAGAGTAATAAAGGGAGAAAAAGATCGATTGTAAAACTATCATTTGATTTTGTTTGTTTGTTTTTTTTATTCATTTTTTATTATCTTTTAACGACACATTTATGACAAGACAGAACGGTTTTTTTCCGGATAAACTTTAAAACTCTTCTCATTCTATGCCCTATACAACTTATACTGATAAGCCTCTTTGTTTAACGACGCGGCTGAGTCAAATATCGAAGCTACATATCACATATATATGTCCATTCGCTCCGATCCCGATCCAAATAGTATATAGCCGCGATGGCTGTTTGTATCAAATTATTTAAGATGATGTTAATTGTTTGAAATTAAAGCAGGGAAACTGTACTGAATTATTAATGATTGTCACATAAAGAATGTTTAATTGCTTAGCATCTATATACAAGAGGTAGAGGGCATGAATGGCCAAGAACAGGAATGTTTTCCTCATTAAATGTTGATTGAATGTCGTGAAATGTTAAATGTAGCTCGCTACTTTTCGACCGAAATTTGACAACATCGCAGATCTTGATGATTTTAGTATGCAAACATCTTAGGGCCCGTCTACACCTATCCAAGTCTTGAATGCAAGTATCATATTCTCTTGTATTGGATAATGTAGACACCCTACTTGAATGAGTTTTAAAGAGAAATTATGTGACATCCAAGAAGATAATTCCTTGCAAGAAAGTTAGAACACGTTCTATTTTTCTACAAGTTTTTGGCTGTCAAGACACTGATAACACCGGTTTGACACAAACCATGTGCCCCGAAGGTGTGATAGTGTTGTTTTTTTTTATTATTTTCTGACTTTTTTGTTCATGATCTGTAAATTTTAGTAAATGTATACAATATCTTGGTCAGAGGAACAGATCAATACACTGATGACTGATACACAGAAGAGCAAAAAAAAAAAAAAAAAAAAAAAAAAAAAAAATCAGTTTTTCAAGTAGTCAAAATGGATTTTAAATGATCTTGTTCATTTAGTGAATAACTTTCATCAAATAAAAAATTTGCATCAATTTACCAGCTCAAAAAATATTTTTCTCACATTTTCCATCATTTTAAAAGAATGTACACATTTCAATTTCATTTACTCCATTGTTTTTAGCTAATTGCATCATTTTCCCGCTTTTTTATTCACATATTTTACAGAAACATGATAGTATTTCAAAGACAAAGGTATAAATCGTGGGCAATCTTAATTTGACATTTCAGAAAAAATTGTGCCAGATTAAATATTGAAAGGGCCATTTATTTAGCTTATCTAAATGTGACATGTAAGAAACTTGAATAGGTGTAGACACGGCCTTAATTTCAGCAGCATTATTTTAGAAATAAACAGCGTTACTATGACATCAAAGCGCCCACTTTCGAATTCGGCGGCGGTAGAATTGCGTCTCTTATCAAAAACCGGCCATTTATTTTATTAATTTACACTCGATTTCATCACGGTAGATTTAACTATATTTTTTTAGTTAGAAGTGAAATGGTAATGAAAAATATCAATACAATAAAATACAGGGCCAGTTCGTATAACTGTTTTAATATAAAATAAAGGGTGGTTAAATATATATTCTATCGTACCATTTAAATGAACATAATCTTGCATATGAGAAATTCGCTATTGCATAAGGCTAACAATTACTTAAATGCATTACAATATATCTTAATCCAATAAAACTGTTATTCAATCGAACACTTTTGTAAACTTCAAAATCACTTTAAGGTTATGAAAGGAAAATATTATGATACCAATATATACTGACAAAAATAGTAAGGCGATATGCTGAAATATAGTCCCCATACACGATTACAGTATATGTTTTTTTACAATAAAAATAAAAATACAGAAAAGAAAAATGGAAAAAAAGGGATGCGTTTTGAAACCCAAACCAGTTTTGATATTAAAACATGTTATACCATCTCTGCCAGTTAGATTTAAAAAAATCTTTGCCTGGTATGGTTTTAAACGATATACTTTCGAATTATTATCTCAATAATTTTAAGGTATGACCACCACATGGATAATATAAGCAAAAATTTATCTCACTCATGAATTTGGACTCTGTTAAAAGTCTTATGAATGTCAGCAAAATTATATACAAAGCTTTCCATATGCAATAATTCTTCTTTATTCCAAAACGAGTTTCATTATCATAACCTGATTTTCACTGTTTTCTTTTCTTTTATCTTTTGTAAGTATTTTAAGTTAATATAAACACAATGAAATGGATCTCCAACCGGTTCATATTTAAAAATGTATTAAATGAACACAAAAATTGCTCGTAACAAGAAAAAAATATTCTTTGTAATATGTTTACTATAGAAGTAACACAACAGATAAATGATAATAATGATGAGGAATATTGTTAAGGAAAGACTTTAAAAGTCAATTATGTTCACTCTTTTCAAAAAAATAATTTAAGTTTAATTTATCTAAATCATTTGTATAAATCTCTGTTAACCATGTACTTGCCCTTATATGTTTTTATTATAGATTGAAATGGCTATAAATGTTGTAACATTTAATGCTGAATAAATGTTATCATGTTATGTTATATATATAATCTTTTATTCCACTTTTCAGTGACTGATATAACAATTAATTAACACATTTACATGAGAACATAACATAATAACATACGATTACTGATTATATACACGAAAAGCATGTCTTACACAATGTCATACATTAAATATAGAGATACATTATATAGAATTATAACAACCTGCATACACAATGTTAGCTTATTAATAAGCATATGATACATTGTAAATGTTCGACATAATGGTATTTACTGAATATTTTTTTTTATGCACTTTGACTAAATATTTTCCCGATTACATTTATAACTTATCGAAAACACGAAATATAAGTGTCATGTAAAGGAACATTTAGTATGGATTTATTATATTGCATTTAACCTAAGATAATCTAAGATAGTCTAAGATAAACATCCTCTCATGGAGAATGTTATTAGAATGTTCTAGAGATTACTTTTTATATTCCATCGTTAGGTCGTGAACGTATTTACAACATAGGTTGGTGAAGCCTTTTTGGAGTTCTGGATTAATACCAAAGACAGCCAATAAATTGGAATCAAAGAGTCCTCGCAAGAATGCTTCCGAGTTAATTCTAAGAAAATAGCTGCAAACTTCAGAGCTAAATTTCTGATCAATTGAATCTGTAAAGCGTGTCCGTTCACGTGTATATGTATCACATTCAGCTAAGATATGTCTGTTTATATCACCAGTTTCTTGTAGACATTTTGTACAGGAATAACTTGTATAAAACTGTCGGTATAGAAGTATTTTCGTTGCACTTATAGCATGTTTAATCTCACTGTTTGTATTTGAAAACAGCCATAAATGTAAAGGCGTTACTGATTGATGAACTGCTATAAATCTGTCAAAATCTCTATCACTGTTAATTCTTTGTTGCCACATGTTGTTTTGTGTATGTGTAATTGCCTTTTTAATAGTATTTTTCCACGAGTATTTGCATGGAAAATGTGCATGTTTCATGTAGTCAGAAATGAAATGGAATAATCCGTATTTGTACAATAGTCTGCATATTTCGGGAACAAAGCCGCGTTGGTTACAATAACCTTTCATAACAAATAAGTTAAGTCTGTAATTGAATAGTTTTCTTGACAGATAGTGTGTTGGTATAGTACACAATTTTTGTAGGAAAGTTAGCTTTCTCTGGTCTATGTCAGCTTCAATAGTAAACCATCCCAGTGTGCTCAGAGCCATGTCCGTTCTAGTTGACTGTGGGAGATGTTGTATTTGTTTCGCTGCCAATCGTTCAAATCGTTGGATCTTTACCATGTCAGTATTTGAAATGTTATGCCATAGTTCAGCCCCATAGAGAAAGGTTGAAAATGATACTTTTTTTACTAATGATGCTAGGGTCAGTGGATTTATATCACCAACAATGTTTTCTAGGGATAATATTGAAAAAAGTGACGATTGTCCTTTATGTATACGTTGATCGATTGTATCTGTTACACTTAATGTCTTATTAAGTTTAATTCCAACATGCACAACGGTATCACATGATGATATTTCAGAATGACCAAAGTTTGCTTGAAATATATTGTCAGAAATTTTTCCGCCAAACTTCAATACACAACATTTTGCTATTGTTAAATTCATATCCCCATGTATTTGCGTATGTGTTAACAATAGCAAGCTGATTCTCTAGTGATGTTAACGATGGACTTAATAGTGTCAAATCATCGGCAAGTGTTGGATTGCCACATGCAATATTACCGGTTATAATTCCATGTTTGCAAATTTCAAGATTTTGTAAAAGCTCATCAATAAAAGTAGGTAGCTCCAAGTAGACATTATCCCGCCCTGTCGAATGCCCTGCAAAACTGGGAATATATCTGACGTTACGCCCATTAACGGTGACGCAGCCAAATATATCTTTATAACTGTTAATTATGAGTCGCAGAAATTTACCTTTGATTCCTAAATTATGCATTTTCATGATAATGGCACTGTGTCTCACATTGTCAAATGCACCTGCAGTATCTAGGAAAGCGGCATACACACTAGAGTTACTCTCTGTGTATGATAGTACAGCTTCTTGTAGATTGAAAGATGCGGTTACTGGTCCTAAATGTTTTTGATACGCATTTTGTTGTGCGCTCGGAAATTTTAGCTGCTTTGAGGCTGTCCATATTGTTAGACGATGATGAAGCACTCGTTCAAATAGTTTATAAATAACTGGCAGAAGGGTTATTGGTCGATAACTTTTTGGTTCTGTTCTAAGTTTCCCCTCCTTATGTATTGGAATTATTACTCCAGATTTACATGCTCCAGGAATATAATTACATTCGAGCATTATGCTGAAAAGTTTTAACAAGTATGAAGCTAATGTTTCACCTCCATGAATGATGTGCTCGGTTGTAATAGAGTCAAGACCGGGTGCTTTTCTACATTTCATATCACGAAAACAGTCTTTCAGCTCGTTCATGGTAATTTCATTTGTTAAAATGTCATCTTCTGAATAGTCATCGCTTTCTTCGAACATTCTAACACTTTCATCGAGATTATTCAAAAAAAATATTGTCAAAGCGTTCATTATTTTTTCGGGGTGAATACATTGGCGTAATAGTCTCTGAAAGTTTGCGCAATTTCAGCAGGTTCTCGAGTAAGATGGTCTCCACGAGAGATCTCATTAACTGGATTAAATCGTTTACCTTTTCTGCGTTTAATTAATCTCCAAAAGAGCCTCATATCACATTCAGCAGTTTCATTTAGGTCATCATAGTATTTTTTATTAACATCCGAAATAGCGTTTTTCTGAGCATTTATGAATATGCGTTTTGCCGCTTTGTAGTTTGTAAAAAACACATTTTCTCTTCCTCGTGGTTTGCCTTGTTGAAGCCATTTCAAGCGCTCAGTCTTTTGTCGTTTATATGCAGCCTTAACATCTGTGTTCCAATACGGTTTAACATGATTGTTAAATTTACTTATAGGAAGTAACATATCAGAACAATGTTTTATGCATGTAACAACATGTCTATATAAATGCTCAATATTTTCTATTGTATAGCTCAAATTTGAGATGTCTAATTCTGATAACATCGTATTGAGTAAATTGGCATATGCTAAGAGATTATCAGGTTTACACTTGCTCCATGCTACATATGGAGTATGAGAGACATATATATGAGTCAATGGTAAAACACATTTAGTAAGTATCGGTAAATGGTCTGAAACAGAACAACATGCATCATCAAACACATGGCAAGATTTAACAATATCATATTGTGACTTACTAACTATAATATAGTCTAAAGTTTTTTGCGTAGGGCGAAAAGTATACTTTTCTCCACTAGTTTCACAAAGTTTTAGATTATTTATGCTTAGAAATTGTTTATAGCTTTGCACTCTGTTGCGATGTGTCTGTATTTCATTGTCTATATCAACATTCATATCACCACAATAAATGACATTTCCTTCAGCAGAGTATAAATCATGTAATCCTTGTAAAGCATCTAAATGTTGTACATAATCTTCAAATGTATAATTAACAGATGGCATGTATATATACAGAACAAAAATGTTGGAATAGAGTTTTCTTGTGATATTTGAATGCCTAAAAATGCGACTTAAATTCGCGTTCGGTAAGATATCGACATTAAAATTTAACGATTTTTTTTATGTAAGATGCTTACACCACCTTTACCACATTTCATGTTTGAGTCAACAGTTTCACAAATAGTGTGTGCACGATAATCTGAGTGGATTGTTTCTAAAAAGTGTTTACAGTTGGGTTTGAGTTTATGTTCTACTAAACATGCAAAATCAATGTCATGTTTGTCTAGTAGGTAGCTTATAGAGCCCGCAGACGACATTGCACCGCGAACATTCCATGTAAGAATATTACAAGAAAACGTTTTGTTTGTAGAAACTATTGTGAGATAGTGTAATGCTGTGGATAACAGTAGTTATATACATATATTTTACTCAACATAGTTTTTCTTCATAGTTTTGCTCTTTGTTGTTGTAGTTCGTGTAAAATTTGGACTCCCATTTTGCTTCCGAGTACCAGCGACGGCAATAGACTTTACGCGGCCAGAAGTCTCTATTTTCAACAACACGGCAATCAGATTGGTATATTGTAAGTTTAGCCGCAAGCGATCCGCGTTTTGTATTAATAAGCTTTACAGCGGCTGGTGTAACATTTTTACTTTTGAGATATTCAATTATCCCTTCCTTGTTCGAATATGTAGCTATACCACCGACATAGTATCTACGCGTGCGCCTTGAGTGGACACTTTCGAATATAGGTTCATGTTTGTCATGGTCATCTGTGTTGTGCTGCGCGTTTTTGAAAGTTTTCGAAATTTGAGTTTGTGTCTTGTCTTTCGTTGCGGTTATACGCAGTATGATCTGGCGGTGAAGAATAATCATTGCTTTGTCGTTTTGAAACCATTACTGGTATTAAACGACCAGAATTATTGGCAGTTTGTTCTTTCGTGGTTCTTTACCCAATGACGTCGATGTATCGTTTCCGGTTTTGTTTGAGCTTTTGTATGTTTGCTCTGATTTCTTTGCAGGCAAGTGATGCGAAAAAGCGGAAGTTATATCTGACGCTCAGTTAGAGTGCGTATTTCTATCTTCGGTATTGTTTTCCTTTGATGGGTGTTCTTGTTTTGGCCAGAAGCTATATCTCAGCGTAGGATTTCCCTTTATGTGAGGTGTTGTTGTACGCGCTCGGTTCGTTATGTTGTTGGCGACGTTCTGGCATGAGACACATCGTCTGATTGTTTTGAAAGTGATGAATTTCTGTCATTTGTTTGATTCCCTTAGTCTTCCGATTTTCAATCGTTAGAATCTGTTGATTGACTTTTTCAGGAGAAGCGATTTCTAAGTTCAAAGACTTAAATGTCCTTGCCTTCAAAACAGAATCTTTTCGTTTTTCACAGTGTTTCATGAGTCTTGGCTGCTATTAACTGGATACATGAATCTTCACATTCGGCTTAATCTCCTGCTGAAACCGTTTTGGCTACATTGCATAGGTTTTGTAGATCATATTCAATTCTTTCTTTTCGGAATATTTCTTTGTTTGTGCGTCTTCGCTTAATAAAAAACACTCGTCTTTAATACACGAGGGTCTTTGTTTATTAACTGAAGTCTTGTAATGCATAGCAAGAATCGCATAGCCGGTATCTTTTGCGGACAAGCTGTTTCTTTCGCGATATATTTGTTGTCCTTCGTTGAACGCAAAGGACCTTTCGGACAATGTTCAAAAGTCGCGTGCTCTTTTAATAGATATGTCTTCTATACATACAAAATATCGTCATCATTTTTACGCGCAGCGCGCGTATCAGTTTCTCAATATCATTCATCCTTTGCTTATTAAAACAGGAATATCATCTAAAGACAGCTGAAGAATTCTTGATTGCAAATTGCTGGCTATCTAATATATCTAACGATTTCATTTAAATATTGATATCGTCTAGTTGATAATCGCCACTGGCAAGCTTGTTTTTCCTGTAGCTTAACTGCTGTCAGTGTATGTAAAATCATTTGAGCATTATTGAAAGGATCATTTATAATCGCAATCAAACACCGTGTGTGGCCGTCGGGGCCGGCCGGCATTGACAGATCAACAGATGTGTTAAATTGGTCTAATATTCCGCTTAATTGAGGATAATTCTGTAGCGTATCCGTTGCCATCATTTTCCGTTAAAGGTTAGAAATAGCCGTTATGCCCTCGGGATATTGTTGACATTTTTTATCATGACCCCTCTACCTGCGATGTTTGAATATATTTTTTCTGCAGACAAAGGATAATATTTTCATAGTCTGTATGGGCTTCAAATAGTTTCTTGCCCGACAATTTACTTCAAATAACAAGATCAAATATCACTTAGCTGCAAGTTATCCTTATTCATATCAAGCTAATATCTGTTTAATCTAGTAATATTCCATTTTTTTAATATTTTTTTTTTCACATGACAAAAATACACGACCGACATAACCGGAACCGGAACCGGAAGTTTATGTCAAACAAGATTAAAGAGTAAGAGTATTAAAGGGAGAAAAAGATCGATTGTAAAACTATCATTTTATTTTGTTTGTTTGTTTTTTATTCATTTTTTATTATCTTTTAACGACACATTTATGACAAGACAGAACGGTTTTTTTCCGGATAAACTTTAAAACTCTTCTCATCTGTATGCCCTATACAACTTATACTGATTAAGTCCTCTTTGTTTAACGACGCGGCTGAGTCAAATATCGAAGCTACATATCACATATATATGTCCATTCGCTCCGATCCGATCCAAATAGTATATAGCCGCGGATGGCAGTTTGTATCAAATTATTTAAGATGATGTTAATTGTTTGAAATTAAAGCAAGGGAACTGTACTGAATTATTAATGATTGTCACATAAAAGAATGTTTAATTGTTAGCATCTATATACAAGAGGTAGAGGGCATTGAATGGCCAAGAACAGGAATGTTTTCCTCATTAAATGTTGATTGAATGTCGTGAAATGTTAAATGTAGCTCGCTACTTTTCGACCGAAATTTGACAACATCGCAGATCTTGATGATTTTAGTATGCAAACATCTTAGGGCCCGTCTACACCTATCCAAGTCTTGAATGCAAGTATCATATTCTCTTGTATTGGATAATGTAGACACCCTACTTGAATGAGTTTTAAAGAGAAATTATGTGACATCCAAGAAGAAAATTCCTTGCAAGAAAGTTAGAACACGTTCTATTTTTCTACAAGTTTTTGGCTGTCAAGACACTGATAACACCGGTTTGACACAAACCATGTGCCCCGAAGGTGGTGATAGTGTTGTTTTTTTTTATTATTTTCTGACTTTTTTGTTCATGATCTGTAAATTTTAGTAAATGTCATACAATATTCTTTGGTCAGAAGGAACAGATCAATACACTGATGACTGATACACAGAAAGAGCAAAAAAAAAAAAAATCAAAAAAAAAAAAAAAATCAGTTTTTTCAAGTAGTCAAAATGGATTTTAAATGATCTTGTTCATTTTAGTGACATAACTTTTCATCAAATAAATAATTTGTCAATCAATTTACCAGCTCAAAAACTATTTTTCATCACATTTTCCATCATTTTAAAAAGAATGTACACATTTCAATTTCATTTACTCCATTGCTTTTTAGCTAATTGCATCATTTTCCCGCTTTTTTTATTCACATATTTTACAGAAACATGATAGTATTTCAAAGACAAAGGTATAAATATCGTGGGCAATCTTAATTTGACATTTCAGAAAAAATTGTGCCAGATTAAATATTGAAAGGGCCATTTATTTAGCTTATCTAAATGTGACATGTAAGAAACTTGAATAGGTGTAGACACGCCTTAATTTCAGCAGCATTATTTTAGAAATAAACAGCGTTACTATGACATCAAAGCGCCCACTTTCGAATTCGGCGGCGGTAGAATTGCGTCTCTATCAAAAACCGGCCATTTATTTTATTAATTTACACTCGATTTCATCACGGTAGATTTTAACTATATTTTTTTAGTTAGAAGTGAAATGGTAATGAAAAATATCAATACAATAAAATACAGGGCCAGTTCGTATAACTGTTTTAATATAAAATAAAGGGTGGTTAAATATATATTCTATCGTACCATTTAAATGAACATAATCTTGCATATGAGAAATTCGCTATTGCATAAGGCTAACAATTACTTAAATGCATTACAATATATCTTAATCCAATAAAACTGTTTTATTCAATCGAACACTTTTGTAAACTTCAAAATCACTTTAAGGTTATGAAAGGAAAATATTATGATACCAATATATACTGACAAAAATAGTAAGGCGATATGCTGAAATATAGTCCCCATACACGATTACAGTATATGTTTTTTTACAATAAAAATAAAAATACAGAAAAGAACAAGAGCTGTCCGTAAGACAGCGCGCTCGACTTTTTTATTGCTTGCCAATAAAAAAAGTTTTTGCAGTAAAAGGCAATACAAGAATCTCTGTATTTTTAAAGTGAACAATGGCCATGACAGCATTAAGATATTTAGTGAAGAATTATTTTACTGAATTGTGTGATACCCTTGAACACTGCAGCAAAGTTTGAAATGTTTAAGTCAAAAGAGGGCTGGTAAGAAAGAAAAAAAAACTAAGTCGATAAAAGGCCTTAATTTTTAAAACAAATCCTTGACAGAGTTACCTTCTCTTGCGTACAGATGGGGGTAATGATGTGAAATAGCATTAAAAGTTTTCAAAGCAATATCTCAAAGGGTTAAGGCAATAAGTGGATTTTACCCATATTCAATGTATTTTCTAAGTCAAAAAGGGGCATAATTCTGTCAAAAAACCTTGACAGAGTTATGTCCTCTTGTCTGTTGATGAAGGTCGTGATGGTAAAACAAAGTATGGTCAGTTTCAAAGCAATACCTCCAATGGTTTTGAAATAAAGTGAGGTGGTACAAAAAACTTAACCAAGCTCAATACACTTTCTAAGTCAAAAAAGGGCCATAATTCTGTCAAAAACCTTGACAGAGTTATGTACTCTTGTCTGTAGATGGAGGTTATGATGGTGAACAAGTATGGTAAGTTTCAAAGCCATACTTGTAATACTTCTGAAATAAAGTGGGGTGGTACGAAAAACTTAACCAAGGTGTGACGCCAACGCCGACGCCGACGCCGACGCCGGGGCGAGTAGGATAGCTCCCCTTTTCATAGAAAAGTCGAGCTAAAAAATGGAAAAAAAGGGATGCGTTTTGAAACCCAAACCAGTTTTGATATTAAAACATGTTATACCATCTCTGCCAGTTAGATTAAAAAAAATCTTTGCCTGGTATGGTTTTTAAACGATATACTTTCGAATTATTATCTCAATAATTTTAAGGTAATGACCACCACATGGATAATATTGTATATAAGCAAAAATTTATTCTCACTCATGAAATTTGGACTCTGTTAAAAGTCTTATGAATGTCAGCAAAATTATATATACAAAGCTTTCCATATGCAATAATTCTTCTTTATTCCAAACGAGTTTCATTATCATAACCTGATTTTCACTGTTTTCTTTTCTTTTATCTTTTGTAAGTATTTTAAGTTAATATAAACACAATGAAATGGATCTTCCAACCGGTTCATATTTAAAAATGTATTAAATGAACACAAAAATTGCTCGTAAACAAGAAAAAAAATTCTTTGTAATATGTTTACTATAGAAGTAACACAACAGATAAATGATAATAATGATGAGGAAAATATTGTTAAGGAAAGACTTTAAAAGTCAATTATGTTCACTCTTTTCAAAAAAATAATTTAAGTTTAATTTATCTAAATCATTTGTATAAATCTCTGTTAACCATGTACTTGCCCTTATATGTTTTTATTATAGATTGAAATGGCTATAAATGTTGTAACATTTAATGCTGAATAAATGTTATCATGTTATGTTATATACTATAGAATTGGAAAAATTGACAACATAGGTCAGTTAAATTCCTTAAAGGACACCTGTAAATAGTCATTTTTATTTTAAATTACCAAGTGGTTTTCGAGTTATAAACACTTTCTGAACTAAAGCTTTGGTATTAGGCTGGCACTATTTCAAAAGTAAGGGAACTCTAGATAATCTATAAAAGCATCCTTATGAAAAACGTCTTCCTATTGATAATTATAAAATATATACTATTCTCAACTTTGAGTAAAATATTTCTATCACAGAAATTTATTAATACATGTATTTATGAAATTCTTACTGAATATGTCTAATTTAAATAAAAGAAAAAATAAACTATGTATAGGGAGCTGCATTACCTATTATAGGTCAAGTAAAGAAGTCTTTTTTTTTCAAAAGAAAAATGCCATTTTAATGACACTACATATTCATACATACTCTATAGTGTATAGAATTTTGAATATAACATAAATGCTTTGTGTGAAGGTGTAGCAATTATCAACATTTTCTAATATCAAATTTGAGCACAGTATATCTTAAAGAAACAAAAAATAACATTGAAATAACAACCGACTGAAGCAAAATGAAATTTTCTTTCAAAATGTTTGAAATATGTATAAAAATGTAACCCTACTCAATTTAAACCACTTGTTTGACTTTTTTTCCAATTAGGGTCTGTTTTCAAAATTTACCAATTATTTCTCAGAAGTATATTGTTTCATCTTGTCACACATTAAATATTATTACCGTGTTGTTAAAATCTTATTATTCTTTGAAAATATCAGATATATCAGGATTTTATAGAAGAACTGAAAAGGAGTTTTTTTTTATATTTACCATTTAAATCAATCCAAACTGCAAACAGTTTTACCGTTTTAAATGTTTTCAAATAAAAAAAAAAAAAAAAAAAAAAAAAAAAAAAAAACCCACACCAATTTTGGGGATGGCCATCACAGTTTGAAATTTTAAGTTCAACGAACGAGTGAATTAAAGTAATAAATATAAAAAATATATGTGGCCGAAATGAAAAAAAAAATCTTTCGATAAAGTCACGAAACGACCTCTTAACAAATATTTAAATATGTTAATATTGTGAAAATTTATTCTATGAATAATTTTAAATCTCATAAGTTATTAGATTAATATTGTTTACTCTGTGTAAACTGTTTTCGTGTATTTTTATTGTAATTGTTACTATAGACTTTGTAAGAGGACTACATAAAAGGAGACACTCACCTTTTCTTACGCATATCTGTCTTTTCCCTTTTAACACCATTTGACACGGATGTTTTCCTTTTATCGCCAGACACTGTTGTTGTTGTTGTTGTTGAAGAGATCCGTCTGCTCTCTTTGCTTCCATTTTCTACGACACTTTTCCCGGTGTTTTGCTGGTACGGGAGTCCCTTTGGAGGAACGGAGCTTCCAGGTAAATTGTCTTCTTTTTTAACAGTATCCGCATTTTGTTTAGGTGCTTGAGAACTTGATCCCGACCCCATTTGTTTACCTTATTATTTCCTTTAAAACATACCGTTACCGTCCCGATATAACCTGAATCGGAAAATCCACGATTTTAGATTTTACATAGATATGATTAAAACATGACAGTATATTTATGTTTACGCTACACATGTATATTGTAATAGATCCCCAGACATTTAAATCAATGCAAGTGCGCAATTTCCGTTGCGATAAAAGAATGTCAGACGTGAGTCGGTGAACCGTTAACCGGTATCGTTATGTGTACTGGATTTTCATTTTATGATTTAAAATACGTATCGATTAGTCTATGTTACATACCTTTATTATATACCGTAATTGAAAGAAAACCAATACAAAAATAGATCAAGTCATTGACAGTTATGGAAGTCTACCGCTGCCAAAATTGCAGGTCTATACTATATTATAATCCATACTGTGTAAATTGTTTTTAGTACTTACGGAAGCCTATTAAGACCACGTTTTGAAAATATTTAAGTTTTATTATGCGAGTGCAAAGATACCGGATCAAGTATATAGAAGTTCAAATGACCCTAAACTGCTTTCGTAAATAATTTATTGCTCATCGATTTATACATGTTTATGTATATTTATATCTAACTGATCAATTTGTTACGCCTGATCGTTGTTTATTTGTCATTGTAACTGATCCGTATCTGTTAAACTGTATCGCTATATTTCATACATAATTAATAAAAAGTCCGAGGTGGCTCTTGTATGGACTGATCCCTGACAGTGAATCATAGCAAATCACAAATGAATGTGTAAAAATTGAAAGTACGCCAGGAAACTTTCCAATTTCCGTAAGTACCCGTGTTCCATATGTAAATGAACAAAAACGCGACTCATTATCATCATCGACGTCGTCGTCGTCATGATCATCATCATTGTCATAATCATCATCATCATCATCATCATCATCATCATCATCATCATTGTCATCATCATCGTCATCATCATCATCGTAAACATCATCATTGTCATCATAATCATCATCATCATCATCATTGTCATCAACATCATTGTCATCAACATCATTGTCATCATCATCATTGTCACCATCATCATCATCATCATCATTGTTATCAACATCATTGTCATCATCATCATTGTCATCATCATCATTATCATCATCATAATCATCATCATAATCATCATCATTGTAATCATCACCATTGTTATCATCATCATTGTCATCATCATCATCATAATTGTCATCATCAACATTGTCATCATCATCATCATTGTCATCATCATTGTCATCATCATCATCATTGTCATCATAATTATCGTCATCATTGTCATCATCATCATTGTCATCATCATCATCGACGTCGTCGTCATGATCATGATCATCATCATTGTCATAATCATCATCATCATCATCATCATCATAATAATCATCATCATAATCATCATCATTTTCATCATCGTTATTGTCATCATCATCATCATTGTCATCATTATCATCATCATTGTCATCATCATTGTCATCATCATCATTTTTGACATCATCAATGTCATCATCATCATTGTCCTTATCGTCATTATTGACATCAGCATTGTCACCATCATCATTGTCAACATCATCATTGTCATCATCATCATTGTCATCATCATCATAATTGTCATCATCATCATCATCATCATTATCATCATAATCGTCATCATCATCATAATCATCATCATTTTCATCATCATCATCATCATCATTGTCATCATCGTTATTGTCATCATCATCATTGTCATCATCATCATTATCATCATCATTGTCATCATCATTCATCATCATCATCATCATCATCATCATTTTCATCAACATCATTGTCATCAGCATCATTGTCATCATCATAATAGTTATCATCATCATCATAATCGTCATCATAATCATCATTTTCATCATAATCGTCATCATCATCATAATCATCATCATTGCCATCATCATCATCATTGTCATCATCGTTATTGTCATCATCATCATTATTGACATCATCATTGTCACCATCATCATTGCCACCATCATCATTGTCCGCATTATCAGTGTCATTATCATCATTGTCATCACCATTGTCATCATCATCATTATTGACATCATCAGTGTCATTATCATTTTAATCATCATCATCATTGTCATCATCATCATTATCATCATCATTGTCATCATCATCATTATTGACATCATCATTGTCACCATCATCATTGTCACCATCATCATTGTCATCATCATCAGTTTTATCATCATCATTGTCATTATAATCATCATTGTCATCATCATCAGTGTCATCATCTTCATTGTCACCATCATCATCATTGTTACCATCATCATCATTGTCATCATCATCATTGTCATCATCATCATTGTCAACATCATCATTGTCATCATTATCATCATGATGACCATCATCATCATGATCATCATTGTCATCATCATCATTGTCAGCATTATCATCATTGTCAGCATCATAATTTTCACCATCAACATAATCATCATCATCGTCATCATCATCATTGTAATCATCGTTATTGTCATCATCATCATTGTCATCAACATCATCATCATAATTGTCATCATCATAATTGTCATCATCATCATCATTGTCATTATCATCATGATCTACGTCGGCGTAGTCATCATCATCTTCAACATCATTAGAAGTATCATCTTCGTCGTCATCATTTATCATCATTACCGTCGTCGTCGTCGTTGTGAATTCCGTTGAAAAAAAGACATTGATTATCATAGTTACGTACTATAGATGTCTCTAAACAAGTGCAATTAATTAAACTATTTATCTGTACCCAATGAAAAAATCTTTTGATCAATAACTGTTCAGCTGATCTCATACAAAGAGTTATACCGAAGGTCATTAATATGCGCGCAAATGCTCATAGCAAATATACATAAAATTACATTTTAATTTTGAAGCACGGTTATACGAGCACATACAGATTATTATTATTACTATTTTTGTGCATTGATTATTACTGGTGTCACCCCGGTACAGAATTAGACTCAGCCATTGTAGTCTAGAAAGTGGTTCTTTAAAATTTTGAAATGATCTATTTCAAGTCATCCCAATTGATACTGGTGATATTTTAAGTATATCTTTAGTAAATATATACATGAAGTTTCATTTCTAAGTACTTTAAAGGCTGTTTTTGATTTTTGCAGGATTTCATTTCTGGGTGGAAGGTTTCAGGAAGTACTATGCACAAGAATACACACCAGTTACTATTTGGAATATTCTATAGTGATTACAGAAATTAAAAGCCGCAGAAAAACTCCAAGGGCTAATGTATTATGCTAATTTTACTTAGACTGCATTGGTGTTTAAAGGAATAAGCATGAAGTTCCTGTATCGGATATGCTTTGTCCAGAATTTAATGTGATGGATTTACTAAAGAATATATAGTACGAAAATTCACTAAGCCGACACCTACTATAGCATTGTCGCAACGCATAGCATACTGCCGCTGTCCGTCGATACGTACATGTATCAGCCGAATGCGGCAGTTTTCGAAAACCTCTTATTTCACTTTATACTTGTTGTTCTGTTTAACCTATATATCAGCTTTGACAGAACAACAGTATACATGCTTAAAGGCTACAGATCATTTGTTATCAGCGGACATTAAATTTTTTTTTTAAAAAATGGGCTCATGAATTATTATAATGGTGGCTACGAGTTTTCCGCTCAGACTGAACCTTTTTCCTGATGTTTGACTTGATTGTTTTCTTCCAATAAAGATTATTAGGAAACTTACTCATTGAATTGTATTACCAAGTGTTTTGTATACATCTGGCATAAGACCTTTTATTAAACTATTATTATCTATCTACCTTGTTTTATTTTGCAAACTTTAAAATATTTTCATAATTAGCTCTTTTCTAAAATTTATAAAAATTGAAGTGTATATACATATAAATTTTCTTCCGTACAAATACAAAAGTGATGGGGCGTCCGTGGCCGAGTGGTTAAGGTCACTGACTTTAAACCACTTGCCCCTCACAGCTGTTGGTTCGAATCCCGGCAGGGACTTTGGATTCTTTCATGTGAGGAAGCTATCCAGCTAGCTTATGAAACGTCGGTGGTTCTACTCAGGTGTCCGTTTGTGAAATGATACACCTGAGGTCTTCCTCCACCAGTAAAGCTGGAACGTCGCCAAATGACCTATACTGTGTCAGTGTGACGTTAAACCAAAACATACAAACAAACAAACAAACAAACAAACCAAAGTGATGGAGAAACGGCGAATCAATAACCAAACGCATTATATGATAAAAAAAGAAATATCGAAACGAGCAAAAGAACAATAAGAATTTGGAACAAAGTTATCATCATCCCGGCCTATCGGAATTTTTATATAAGGTGCACAATATTGTTATTTCATTATTACATAAGTTGCCCCCGCCTTTTCAAAGAAAAAGGGGGATGTAGAAATGGGCACCGTCTATCCGTCCGTCACACTTTCCGCCCGGTTCATAACTATGCCATTTATCAAAGGACTTTGAAATATCGTAGCACAAATGTTCTCTATAATAAAACGATGTGTAACAACCAATCCCCTACCTCCAAGGTCAAGGTAACGCTTGGTAATATTAAAGGTAAACATTGTATATTTGAGGCTATTTGTCTGTCCAGTACATAAATCAATAAAGGGATTTTAAAAATACTAAACACAAGTGTTAACAATATAGAGACGATGTGCCATGCTCAACAACCTGTCGCTTACCTCTAAGTTAAGGCCAGATGGAGGTCAAAGATTAACATAGTCTGTTATCGGGTATATATGAATCAGGCCCATAACTTCTTAATAGATTAAGGGATTTTGAAATTACTTTTCACAAATGTATACAATAATAAGAAAATGCGTTGTGCGCTACACCCATACCTCTACCTCCAACGTCAATATCACACTTGGAGGTCAAGGCTTAGTATGATCTGTCGTAGGGTATATTTTGTTTTCAGTTCATAACTTTCTTATCCAGCAGGGATTTTGATTTTGAAAATACAAATGTCCACAGTACAAAGATGTCTTGCGCAAGACACACAAACATTTACATTCAAGGTCAAAGTCGCACTATAAATGGTCAACATTGTCCATTCAATGGGCATTTGGGGTATCCGTTCCATAACTTTTTCATCTATCAAGGAATTTTAAAATTACTTGGCACAAATGTTGACAATAGTAAGACAATGTGTCATGCACAACACCCGGACCATTATCTCCAAAGTCAAGGTCAAAGCCTAACATGATCTCTTATACTTTACATTTTGTGTCCAGTCCAACATTTTATTATAGTCAAGGATTTCGAAATTACTTGGTACAAATTTTCACAATAATAGCACCATGTGTCACACACAACAGCCAGTCTCCAACCTGCAATGTCAAGGGCACACTTGGATACAAAAGCTTAACATGGTTTGTTCTAGGTCTGGTCTAGGTTATATTTTCTGTGCGCTTTATAACTTTTCCATCAAACAAGGGATTTTGGAATAACTTGGCCCAAATGTTTACAATAACAAGATACCATGTCGTGCCCTTAACCTTGGTTGCAGGGATATACATGTATGTGTAGCGAACGACACATTGCCTCGATATGATGAATATTTGTGCAAGCTGATTTAAAAATGGGAAAGTTGCGAAATGGACAACATCATGTCCTATTAAAACCCATGTTAAGGGCTGACCTCTGAGAGTGACCTTGACTTTGGTAGAGGTTTGACTTTGGTAGAGGACTTCGTGTTATGTACGACACTTCTTATTTAATGGTGAAAACTTGCGCTAAGTTATTCCGCATCCATTTATCAATGGCTCAGTTATGGACTGTATGAGAAAAATTACTGACGGACAAACAGACTGATTTGAAAAATGGACGTTCTAACGGGACAGTAATAATGTGGCTACTCCATTGTTCTCTCTATTGTTCATGTTAGCCACACAAAAGAAAATAGCTACATAAAAGCATTACGGATTGAATGACATCAAAGAGAAAGAAAAGTTACCTATTGTCTCTCTAGCCACATTATTACTGTCCCGTGATAGCGCACAATCACAGGGACGAACGGAACACGAGTTTCCTTTTTTTTCAATCGGAAAGGCGGGGTTTGTCGTGGATGGGTTCTCAGAATTAAAAATGCCATGTATTGAATTAAAAAGGTTTCTAATGCTTTAATCATTTGTATGATATACTACATTTATGTAAATAATTTTTTTCCGTTAAAACTTTTTAATCTAAAGCTTAAGAAAATACATCTTAATGTATCAACAAAGTATTAATGATTAACATTTATTCCTTTCCAATGTTCCAGTTCCAGTATATTTTCTCCTTAATATTCAGATTTTTCCTTACACGTTTCTTAACTGTTCCTACTTCGTTCGTACTGTCAATGGAACACATCTTCCCAAGATATTTGCGCATTTTAAAGAGAAGTAACGAATTGTCGGCCCCTGGATGTGTGACACACATTTTATGTTACGCATTCACCATGAAAAGGTGTTGATAAGGTATTATACAAAACAACACAGGTCAGAGGATTATTGTTTTATTTCTTGCTTGACAATAAATCCGTTTTAATTAATACAACAGAAAATAATAAAAAAAGGAGATAATGATAAAAAGAAAAATACGAAAACATAAATATGAATTGTAATCCACTCGCAGAGCAGTTTTAAAGCTGTAAAAAGTTTAAACATTAATGTCTTACTATGTTTATCTCTCTCTAAAAGTACATAGCGATTTTTCACATCACAAGATCACACACACACACACACACACACACACACACACACACACACATATATATATATATATAGCGGGAAAAAAAGAATGAAGTGATGCCTTTTCCAGTTTACATTGCAATTGTTTATTAACAAAACTGTAATAAATAATTGGAGAGAAATATTTCTCTTCAATTATTTATTACAGTTTTGTTAATAAACAATTGCAATGTAAACTGGAAAAGGCATCACTTCATTCTTTTTTTCCCGCTATTTTTATCCGTATTGTTTTAAACTTTACATTTTGGATATATATATATATACGGGATCTATTAACCATATTATTTCCAATCTCAAACTTGAAGAATGAACTTTCTTAAAAATTCAAATATAATAGAAAATAAAAAAATAATTAAATTAAAAAAATAAATAAATAATTTTTTTTTACAGTATACGACACCATTTTTCTTCATAAAATCTGCGCACACAGGAACACACAGGCACGTATCGTTGATGTACATGTACGTTTATTCATATATGTAAAAACTTACTTCAATGACGCCCCTGTAGTTAAATTATTTAAATATAAATGTAAAATCTCAACTCACAAGTAGGTAAAAAGCATGGTGCAACCAGTTTCTTTATACGTGAAACAAATACCAAAACTCGGTAGTATCGAAACAGAGGCATTATTCCATAATGCACAAATAGCCCGAATGCATTTTTTCTGTGCATTAGATTCTCAGATCGTGCTTCTGCAGACGTAAACGCACGAAAAAAGGTATACAGTCTATGTCTATTAACAGCCTACTGTTCACTGTCTAACCTATCAACTTGGCATTTTTTTCATCACACTTACATAAATATTGTGTCAGCACTTAGATATATAATTAAAAAAAAATGTTTAAAATAACATATATTCAACTTTTTTAACAACATCTATGTAAATTAATGTCACTATTAATAGTATTTGACAAGTCGGTGACCCCCTATTTCTTTAGTCATTAAGACTGAGTATACATTTTAAAGGACCTTTAAAGTAAAGAAAAAATAAAACATTTATTTCAGGAATTTTTTGATAAGCCGCTTTATAGCCAACAAAAAAAATGCGTCTAATCTGAACGTCAAATTTTAACACAAAATTGACGATTTTCTTTCCATTTTTCAAAGATTTTTCGGCGTAAAACGTCAAATTTTGTTTCAGACTAAAGGAAACAAAATTTCCGTGGAATGCTGTAGAATTAAGATATTTTGCGCGCCTATGGCTTTGTAATACAAGTTACAATTACCAAGGATACGCAACAACGTCATGTTTAAAACGGGCTTTGATGGTCAACTTTGACTTGGTGTGTACAAAATTTGGCTGAAACTATTGGAATAAAATTAACGGAATCTAATCAGAAATATGGTCATCTTTTTGTATGTCAATTTTCAAGACGCTACTCGAAAGTTCGCAAAGTGTCGCGTTCTACCTTAAGTTCGATTGTGATGAAAGCTTAAATTGTTTTAGCTTCTAATTCCTGGAAACAACATACATCCTTCAACTTAATATTGCAGAAATATTTTATCAAGCAATATGACTGCGACCCGAGGTCTTATTTTACGTCATCCCTGTGTTGACAGCCACCTCTTATCGAAATAAAATATACATTAACATTTACAGAAATAAAAAATAACAGCAACATGATTTTCAAATAAATTTAAAGATTAAAAATGACTTTATTTGTTTAAAATGACATCAACAAATTTTATGAGTATACAAAACTGATGAACTCATCCGAACAATACACTTTTTTAATTAGACTAATAAAAATATGGTTTAAGTACCATAAGTATCATATACTTCCTATATAATTAGAGGTATAAATATTTGACAACACGAAATATTTTATAAATATTTGTCACATGCCGAATGTTTAGCCTTAACAAGGTATCATTGTTTTGAAAGATG
This sequence comes from Ruditapes philippinarum, assembly GCF_026571515.1. Taxonomy (NCBI): domain Eukaryota; kingdom Metazoa; phylum Mollusca; class Bivalvia; order Venerida; family Veneridae; genus Ruditapes; species Ruditapes philippinarum. The sequence continues at coordinate 136,845 of NW_026855324.1, forward strand.
AAATGAAATGAATAAGTTAAAAAAAATCAATTGAATTTACAAGTTGACCAATCAAAAATAATAATGAATATAAACGATAACATGAAAATATCTTGAACATGAAAACAAAATATAAGAATGGAAACAAAATATAAGATGAATAAGAAAAATATAATATTTTAATTCATAAATACTTACACAACAAATATTTATTGATAAAACAGACAAATTGCAGTATTTACAGTTATAGAAGATTTTTCTAACTTAATTGTAATATGCTTGCTATATATTACTTAATTTACTTAATTTGTAATTAAGTAACAGACCCAAAGCGCATTCTGGTTTGCTATGAAAAAACCTTTATTTGAAACCTTTTTCACATTTTGAAACAAGTTTTCGTAGAAGGTTTCCAAATTGGAGGATGTTTTCCTGTAAATCTCTTTCGTCGGTAGCAATCGATTGTTTTGCATCAATAACAACAACAACTGGTTCGTTAACCTATGAAAATAAAAAAAAATCAAATTTGCTAATCTAGATTGTAAAAGCATAGTTATATATAGAACACTATATAACATATTACACGCAGTAGTAAGCCCCATGGAAATATGACACCTGAAAGAATAGTGTCACTGTCCGACCATGATATTCATACCTTTGGGCACTGTATATTGGCAACTCTACACGCGAGGAACTGTGGCTCCCTTAGAATATTTATACCTGTGTTACTTGTGGTCATCATTTTTGGATAGGTTACCCATTTCCTCAATCGGAACGTCATCGGCTATTATCTATAATAACCTCGGAGTAAATGCTGATTGAAAGAAGGTCTACCACGTGGTTTAAGATTAAAACATAAACAGAGAGTGTAACCTTCGATAATTTAAAACAAATGTATATTTTTGACATCCAAAAGAAAATAAAGACTGTTTCGTTACAATTAGTATTGAAAATATGACTGACAACCATTTTTTAATTAAATATGCATTCTGATGTACAATAATAAACAAATGCGACTCAATGTAAACAGGTTGGCATTTTGTTCTTTCGAATTATACAACCATAATAATAAATATATAAATAATCTATCGTTTGCTTTTGTATCTATGAATTCACTTATTTTATAATTTAAGGTGGACCTTTACTTGATATGTTGGAAATAAACTTGTCGACAACTCCGAGCATTGAATTACTATTTGTTTACATGTTTAGTTTCTTAGAATAGGTTAGACCGAAATACCGTATTCGTTCTGTGTATTCATACTTGTGTTCAAGGTCCTTATCCGAAGACTGAATGAAAGAGCCGAAAAGGTAAGATTGCCATTTCATAAGATACGATAAGTTAATGAAGATTTTCTAAAAGGAAAATAGAAGCATAAAAATTTCCTTTTTAAAACGACTTCATAATACGACTATATGATGTCAGCACTATTAAGTGTTGAGAATTGAGTACCGCTCGCCGGTGCTAGGGGGCGTGAGGGATGTTGCACTTACTCATTATCCCTCATGTACAGACTCAGTCAAACCGAGTCTGCAATTTTCATGTAATTTTGTTGTGATTAATGCTTCCGAGTGATCACTTTGTTTCCAGATTTTTATATCCAAGTATAATTAATCTTATTGTCCAGTGCAGAGGCTTTAAGTGGAATGATATTGACAGATGGGCGTTTTTCACATTTTGTTTGGACCGTTGTTGTTGAATTTTACAACTAAAAATAATAAAAACAACAACAGCAACAAAACATTACCTCTTGTTAATAATGTGTACTCCTTTAATACCAAATCAGCAATAAAAATTACAGTTATACTTTTTTATAATAGATAAGGATAACATATGGCCAGATATATAATGTATTTATCCAATGGAAGGCGCTGATGAGTCATAAAGGTAAATGTCTCTTAAATCAGGGAGTATGGGTTCGAGTCTTACTAGTGTATTATTCAAACGTGACCAGTAAAGATAAGTTCCAGGAACCTGACTTAAAAGTGGTTCTAAATCAAACAAAATTTAAGCTATCATGAATGTATATGTTTCAACCGAGCCAATATTGTATGATGAAAGGGGCAACTATATTCAGGTTGCAGATAAGGTGGATGTACATTTTGCCTTATTATGAGCTTTTTAAACTGGCTAATAATTTTTCAGCATTTAATTGGGTTCACTATGTTTCATTTTAGTGGTTTGCATTCTTAAAACTCAAACAAAATTTTGGACAAAACATATACAATATACAGATACATGTAATTTGATAAAAAAGGTCTATTAAAAAGAAATAACAGATACAGTGAAACGACTACAAAATACAATAAACTTCAATATAACATTTCACATGATCTAATAAATTTTGTTAAAGTTTGTCATTCTTGACCTAGTAGATTTTTGCGGGAAAGAGACGTTAATGTGTTAATGATTGAGGAATTCAAGTTTATTTATCTGTAAACATTAATAAAACGATAAATTGTTTTAAAGAATAACAAAGATTTTGAATTCTTTACATTTCATCACTTTGAACAAAACGGGCAAATAAATAGGAACTACGTTAATCATACAAAAACATACACAACAGTTTATTTGACATAATGAAATTTGCAAAAGAATGCAAATTCCTTTTAGTCATTTAGAATATGATAAGATGTTAATTTTGGACGTACCTTATTTACTTCAATGTAAATATTTGTCTCACAAAGCTGGTCTATCGCAATAAAAGACTCGTGTAATAAACGAAGGTAGTCGATAAGTTGTTTGGACACTGCTGCAACAATACTGGCTGACAAACGTCTCTCGTCATTAATTATTTCTTGGATACTTCTCATCGTTCCGGTTGGTACATGTTCATGTTTCATTCGAACAGTTCTGCTGAATTTCTGATATTCTATTATGGCATCGCCTCTTTCTAAATGAAGAAGAAATTAAAAATTGAATGAGATATTATTGTAACAGTTATTTGACAGAAATCAGCACAAACTATTATATGATTTGAAAATAATCATGAGCAACCTGTTAAATAAAATATAACATGTAATAAGTTTTATTTAAAGTCATTTGAATTGTCATCATTCTTGAAACAAAACGCCAAGTCATACATATCCAATAGCCGCCGGAATTGGAAACAATATTAATCATATCAAATTTACGTTACAAACACCTTCTTAGATTATAAAATTGATAGCTTTTAAAAATTAACTTAGAATGAAAAAATAAAACTTCCAAACTAATACAGTTGTTGTTTGAGAAGTCAAAAAAACTTAAGAGCGATTTCAACAAACATAACGTGATAGAAATTAACTTGTAGCCGATTACATTTCTTTACCTTTCTGGACAATTGTTCTACTCTGCTCATCAATACTAGGATTGAAACTCTAAAAATACAAAAGGGAAGTAAGCTCATTCTTAAAATGATTATTATTCATAAAGACGTCTTTAACATACCTAGTCACGGCATCAAATTGTGTTCAATTGCTGTGCTAATTTTCATTATTCACTTAATTTTGCCAACGGTGAACGCTCATTATGTCTTTCTCAAATAAATCATATTTTCAAAATAATCAATGGCAATCATATATACTAGATGAATTATTTGTGCAAAAATCGGAAGGATGAAATATCCTTTTTTAAAAATTTCAAATATCGGTTTAGTTTGAAGATTTCAGGTTCAGACATATATGATCAATTATGTCAGATGAATTGAACTTTTGTATCATTTTCAGAAGATCAAGATTTAAGGCTTAATATTGCACAATGATTCTTGAGCCGAACACTGTTGCTACAAAGGATAATACAGTACAAATATTATATACGTCAAGGTTTGCAAAAATCTGCTGCAACCAAAGGTACATGTAATTTTGTTTTCTGAAGAGAATCTTATTGAATTACTTGCTCGCTTAATGTGAATTTGGAATATAATCAGTATATGATTGAATATTACGAGTGACATTTTGTATCTTGATGGATTTATAGTTAAAACTTACGTTGTTGTTCATGGTGAAAAAAGTTTCATAGAAAAGCGTAGAGCATCGGAAATAATCTAAAACTTATGCTCACAAATGTGAGAAAGTAAGACCAGGGTATCGCAGGAAAGAAAAAGATGGTTCAGCTTCTCCAGCCACATTATTCGCCACTCGTTAGTCGTCCGTGTGAAACATTCTATTTCACTTTATTTAAACAAAAGCATTATTTAGTGTCAATATGACTCTCGTGGTACGTTGGGTAGTGCAATTTTCTGCAGTATATTTATCTTTCGAAGAACTGCATATATGCCTTGATCATCATGATGCTGCATAAGAAAAAGTTCTGAACACTGTTCTTACTGAGCAGAAGGCTTTTAATATTTTTCCTATACAACGTAATGCAATAAAGAGGATCGTTTTTGTGTCGCCTTGAAAAGGTGACATATAGGGGTTACTTTTGTCGGCGGCGGCGTCTGTGTCGGCGGCGTCGTTGTCGTTGTCGGCGTCGGCGTCCCCTAAAGCTTGTCCGGAGCATAACTCAGTCACTATAAGTCTGATTGACTTCAAACTTGGTATGCATGCTTCTTTCAATAACCCGCGAAGTGCAGTGCACAAGGACCGGTACTTTGCAGTTCTTATTTTTTTGAGTTATTGCCCTTTGTTAATTTTCATACTTTAATTTTGTCCGGGCCATTTCTCTTCAACTAAAAAAGCTATGGACTTGAAACTTCATAGGATGATAAATCTCATTAAGAAGAAGTGCAGTGCACAAGAAACCGCGTACTCTGCACTTCCTAATTTTTGAGTTATTGCCCTTTGTTAATTTTCATACATTATTTTTGTCCGGGCCATTTCTCCTAATGTATAAAAGCCATGGACTTGAAACTTCATAGGATGATAGGTCTCATTAAGAAGAAGTGCAGTGCACAAGAACAGGTACTCAGCATTTCTTATTTCTTGAGTTATTGCCCTTTGTTTATTTTCATACTTTAATTTTGTCCGGGCTATTTTTAAGTATAAAAGCTATGGACTTGAAACTTCATAGGATGATAGGTCTCATTAAGAAGAAGTGCAGTGCACAAGAATCGGTACTCTGCATTTCTTAATTTTTGAGTTATGGCCCTTTGTTAATTTTCATACTTAATTTTTGTCCAGGCCATTTTCTCCGAAAGTATAAAAGTTATGGACTTGAAAATTCATAGGATGGTAGATCTCATTAAGAAAAAGTGCAGTGCCATAAGAACTGATTACTCTGCATTTCTTATTTTTGAGTTATTGCCCTTTGTTGATTTTCTTACTTTATTTTTGTCCTGGTCATTTCTCCTCAAGTATGAAAGCTATGGACTTGAAACATCATAGAATGATAGATCTTATTGATAAGAAGTGCAGTGCACAGAAACTGCTGCTCTGCACTAATTATAATTTTTTTAGTTATTGCCCTTTGTTATTTTTCATATTTCATTTTTGTCCTGGTCATTTCTCCTAAACTACATTGTTCACAAGGCGACACATCCGACTCGGGGAGTTCTAGTTTACCCCAAGGACATGATAAATCTAGCTTTTGATACATACTAGTATACGTGGCAATGTAATTTGCCAAATATCCTAGTTGTAGTAAACGAAGTTTTAGACAGGGAGATTAACTATAGGCATACTTTTATCGACTTTTGTAAAGGAATCAAGGCGATGTTTCATGCAAATATGTATCTAAAGCCTTAGGCACTGCTGTTTAAGATACAGGCCATTGTAAGGAATGGACTCTAGATCTAGTGCAGGACAATTTCTTACTCAAGGGGCATTATTTATATAACTTTTGTGCAATGCTATGAATCCAAGTAAATGTAAATGAAGACAAGAAGAAGATTTAAATTCATTTTCTGAGAACTGTAATTTCTGATGAAAAGATTTCTTCACACTATACAAGTTTATGTTGCAAAAGCAACCCCAATATAGTACCATTATTGATCAAAGGATATTATAATTCATATAACTTTGTATTGTTTAGTTCGCAAGGCTATAAATGTAAAAATCTTAGATCCGGGTCATATTGTTTTAAAGATGAATATCTAAAGTCTTTTTAATTTTAGGGGAGACGACTTTTTAAAGACAACTAGTATTTCCACACAAAAATTGAGAGATGGGGTGAAGTTTGTTTTAACTACTGTGACTTTCATATACATAAAACAGGAAGCATTTTGAATACTTTTTGTGAATAAAGGTTATCAAATGAACACTCCTCAGAACTACCAATGATCATGGATAAGATGTCCTGTTTAAGAAAATTTTGATACCGTAAAACGATGCACAACAGAAATTATGCTTCGGTCCACAAAAGCTCACTCTGAGTTATTTGTTTTTCAGGTGAGCTAAAATCTATTTTGTTTTGAAATAACATACTTTCAATAGTAAAAGAGTGTTTATCATAATACGTCTAGCACACTTAATTAAACTCAATGTAAACGTCAGTGAGAAGAAACAAACACATATTTTACCTTTTTCCCAATTATTGCAGTCACTGTATACAAAAACGGATTACAGGCAGAGTTAATTGGTAATATGAAAACGACAGTCCATGCATAAACGTCACCTGGAATCGGATATCCATTTAATGCCAAAATACCTAAAAAAGGGATAAGTGTATTTTTATAAAGCTGTGTGATAATTGGCTGAACAAATCAAACTGTTTAAGAAATATGATTTATAAACTACAAAAATGCCATGTTTAAAAATTGTTTGTATGAAGTTTTTAATGATGTTTCGCATTTCTTTGTGTACGCAAATATGGAACATTCATATATTCGTACTTTTTGGATACAATATAGGATTCTACATAAATATCTGGGAAAAAGGTAATCCATCGGAAGCATTAAAATCAGCAAAATTACATGAAAATTGCAGACTCTGTTTGATTGAGTCAACATGGAGTTTAACTGTCTTGTTACCTTGACCTTGAACTAAATAACTTCTCTTTTACAGTACATCTCAAGATATTTACATACTGAATAAGAATGACACCAATAAATAAATAAATTTTGTATAATGCAAAAGTACAAAAAAAACAACAAAAAACAATTTTAGCATCAGTGACATTGGCCTTGGTATCAGACTGTCAGACTGTTCTATTACTTCATAAAAACAGATTTGAAAATTTGGGTTAACGGCGCACCTACACAGTTTAAGTTATAATGGCGCCGAAACAGGAAAGTTTAAATTGTGTGTTTACCGGGGGTGTCAAAAATTTTATAACAAAGAAAAAAAACGGAATTTTCCTATGAATAAAAAATTTATAGAAAAAAAAAAAGGGAAAAATCCCCAAAAAGTTACAAAATTTGGAAAAATATTTAACATCCCTCGGCTGTTTAGTCGTTATAAACGGTACTGGAAAGGGAGAAGACAATTTTGGGTCCCCCTATTTTCCCCAAACCAGGGCCCTTTAAATCAAAAATTAAAAACTTTTAAAACTTTTAAAATTGTAAAATTTTAAATTTAATTACTCCGCTGATTTTTTTAAAAGGCGGTTAAAAAATGAACCTAGTGTCATTAAATTTTAAAGGGGCCGGGAATGACCCCAAAGTAACAGAATGGGTTTCGCCAAAAACGAAAAAACAATTGAAAGATATAAAGAAAATTAAATTTTGAAAGGGGATAGGAGGTTATTGAGCCTGCATATCACAGGTTAAACGTTGTCAGGAGAATGACTGCCTTGATGTTATTTAATCTTAGGAAAGATTTAGTAATAAAACTAGAACCAATTTCATGGGCAGCACCGCCTGACTAAAAATTGAGATATTCTCGGTTGGAAAACTAGCATGCAATTGTTTAGTTAACACTTTTTTTAGGTACTTTTATCTTCTTTTTTACCTCAAATCCATATATACATTTAAACAACAAACCCTGATTATTATTTACACTAAAATCAAATAACTCTGATCATTATTTACACCCAAAACAGAACACACATCATTTATCAACCACTTATACGAAATATCTTTTCACGTATAAGTCTTTTATACGAAACAATACTAGACACCTGGCAGGCCCAAGCTCTTAACAACTTATGGTGAAACAAAACAATAAAAATCGCCACAAAATGTATGATATGAATTTTTACAACTCTAAGATACAGTATAAACCACGAACATTTAACCAACAATATTAACGTCACAAATAACTTATCAGCATCAGACAACAACTTAAACTAAAACACAATAATTACAAATATCTTCAAAAACAAAGCATCAACTAATATAATCTTGACAAGACAAAATCATTCCAAACATTCAACCAATATCAACCAATTATGTCTTACCAAACAGATATAACTCAAAAACCAAATAAAATACAACAATAAAACAACTCATTACAACCAATGAACCATGATCAATTAAGATCACCACAATCTAATTCAACCAACTTCAACAAATAAACGAAACTCCCTTCAAAACAAAGATTTTCTCTTCTCTAAAAAATGTAAGCTACACACTACAAGTGTGCATTCTCTAACTGATAAAAATCTCTTCCAAAGCTCGCAAATTTGCTATTTGACATTTACATGTAGAAAGCAACCAGGTTTAAAAATACACTGTTCATTGCAATATGATACACTTAGTGTATCGCTGTAGGAAGACATTAACTCGTTGTAAAAAAAATCTAAAGTGAAAAACTGTACGATTACTTATTATTCTGACAGATGTCAAAAGACGAATTTAAAAAGCTGGCACAATGTACTGAGTGTTATTGTACAAAATTCAAGTAGGAATACTGGAAGCATCCAAATTAAAACAGGTCAAATAGAAAGGACGAAAAAAACACAAACGTGTACAAACAACAATAACATCGCGCTGACCTAAAATATAACATTTTTAAATATAAAAAAAATAATTAAAAATATTAAATATATAACAATGTACAGGGCGACTTTTTACGACCTCCAAACGGCACAAATAACACTTATGTCGAAATAAAATATAGAAAAACGAAATCACTAAAGTACGCCCAAAATGACAAAATTTAAAATGTTGCAGTCTCGGTTGTTTGAGCCTGTTCATTGATGGTAATGAAAGTTGCATCCATCCAAGCTGCCAATCACCGTCTTAAACAGAATTCAACATTTAAATTTTAAACCATACAATACTATTTCATTGAAAATAAACACAGTTGAAATGACTGTAAGTGCATTGTCAAAGAAGAATAATTTATAATACTTAATAATGCTTGTCCAGAGATTAATTTGAAAATATTTGAATGGATCGATCAAAAAATTCAAACTTCTTTGAAGGCAAAACCCCCAAACACAGGAGAAAAAAAAGGGCTACACCCCTATCTAGTAGACTCTAAAAACTGTGTGTAGCTTTTAATGAGAATCATTAAAAAAAGAATTAATACCCCCCGGGCGAGCTAAAGTAACATTTTGAAATACTAGTACCGTAAAAGAAAGTATAAAAAAGACAATGCAGAATGTTGTTTTTTTGACTTTTGACACTGCACTGCCTTTCATTGGTATCTATCAAATAAAGTAAGTTTTTAACCCCAATTCCTTCAAAAAATAAATTTATTTTTTTCTCTGGAAAAACATTTATGTAATATTTATAAAGGGGGATTTATAAAAAAAAGCGTAGCAATGGTGAAGTTACTAATTCTTTTGACAACTTCACTTCAAAATGTCTAAAAAAAATATGTTTACTTGAAATTTAAAAAATCATTAAAAAAGGGTTTAAAACGTTTTAAAAACCGGACACAGCATTTTTAAATTAAAGGGGGTACTTCAAATTTATACAAAGGAAGAGGTAACATTCTTTGGGCACTGGGGGGCTTCCCCAAGTTTATCTCAATCCCCAATGTGAAAATATAAATTAAATTTTCAAAAAAAAATTTCTTCTTTTGTTAAGAGTGTACCCGGGGCGCTCGGGAAAAGAGGGAAAGGGCGAACAAGGGGGGCGAATTTTTTTTCTCCCTTTGGGGAGCACATTTAAATTTTTTTAAAAATTTAAAATTTTTAAAACGAGATATGTACCCATTTAATTTCCCATCGGGAACCAAAAACCCGAAAAAACGGTTTGTTTTTCCAAAAGGAAAGGGTAAAATTTCTTACCAAATTTCAAATCACGGGATTTTTGGATTGCTGTGTTTTCTTTTTAGCCCGACCCCCGCCGAAGTTCTGTGAATATGGGGATTTTTCCTTTTACCACTAGAAAAAAAGGGACAGAAAATTTAAAACCAAACCCAAAATTTTAAAGAATATATTCCCCAACCCCGGAGTTTATGCGTTTTTAAAGGCAATGAAAACAAAAACCCCCGTTTTGGAGTAAAAAAATTTGGTTTTTTGGGAAAGGGCTTTTTGTAAATAAAGGGAATGATCGATAGGATAATCGAAATAAACCAGCTTATTCCGCAGCAGATGCATGCCTTCAATGGCCCAAACCTCACTGTTCCAAATGGAAACTTGATCACCAAAAGTCGGTCTAATGTAATTAAGCAAAGGAATAAAACGCTGGCTTCAGATGACACTGTAGATAAAACGCCGGCAGTAATACACCAATTACTGTTTCTCCATTGATCATCCAAAAAACAAATAAACTGAAAAAATTAAAAATATCTTTTTGAACAATACACTTTTTTAAAAGCCCAAATTTTGGAAAAATTAAAAACCCTGGGAATGTTTAAAAAAAAACCCCGTTAAAGCCTTAAAAAATTTTCCAAAAAATCAATATTTTTGTTTTCTGAAATTTGTGTAAATTCTTAAATAATATTAAGAAAAACAGTTTTTTTTTTATTTTTGTAAAGAAAAAAGCCCTCTGCAGGGATTAAAAGTGAAAAAAATTATTGGAAAATCAATTTTGTTCATTTTTGTTAAGTTAGCCCTTTATGTAAATGTTACGAAATGTGAAAAAAAATTCGAAAAATTTTTCCTTAGAGTAAAAACAAATTAAAACCCACTCAAGGGAAAAATTTGTTTCTTTAGAAATTAAAAACTGTATACACCCCGTCCTGTTTTTTTGTAGAGGAGTCAGCAATTGGGTTTTTAGGGTAAGGTAAAATCCCATTAGGAAATCTGCTGCTTTAAGGTTTGGGTTTCAAATAAAGCCCATAAAACCCATTTTTGCCGTTCAAAGATCGAAACAAAACGGTAGATGATTGACGAGAGGGTTTTCCCCCCACAATAAGCTACCCCCCAAATATCCACAGAAAAATTTCCCTTTAAGTCAGAGTTTTTTCATTTAAAATCCAAACGCATTGGAAAAAAAAATTCCCTTTCTTTAAAAGGTTTTTCCAATTTTCTTCCCGGAACGTTTAAAATGGGGAACAAAACAAAAAGAATTTTAAAACAGGTGTATTTAAGTTTCTTTAAGTGAAAGTTAACCCCTTTAACAAAAATTTTTCCAAAAATCTTTGACATTAAATTTCCCTTTTAAAAAAATTAATTTTTACGAACAAGAGAATTGCTGAAGGCATTATCTTCAATTTTCTTCAATTTTGTTGTTTGAAAAAATCTAAACTGTCTTAAATGTAAGCCTGAGAATGTAAGTTGAGCTTACTTTTTTCAGGTTTTGTTGACACCCTGAAATTTTTATAAGCTTCCTTTTTAATGCATTTTAAAAACCTTTAAAAGCTGTATCGATCTAATGAAACCTCTTCCAATTCGAAAGTTGCTATCTAGATTCAAGTAGGTTAAATGCCCAAGCCTACTAAATACCATAAAAGGTAACTGTTGTATTCTGTTATTTACTAAGATGCCAGGGATAACAGATTTTGCGTGTCATAGAAAGCTTTTTTATCAATATTGGTGAAATGTCACCACGACGAAATGTTAAGTCGTAGCATGTTTTAAGCAAAACTTTAAAACTGTTTCTGTGTATTTCTTTTTATTTCTCGATTTTTACTTAAAATCAAACCCCCTTGCCTTTTATTTTTCAAAAGATGTTTATAATCAGATAAAGATAGGGTTAATCTACAGTTTATCACAAACACCAAAAACAATGAAAATTTCAAAAGGACACCAGAAAAACATCACCAAAACGTTCATCATCACCATGTGCTTTCAGTGAATGACATTACAACAGTTTTTTTAAATGGTTTTACATTGCTTTTCTGGGAAAACATTTTGACATTTTCCAAACACCCTGGAACGTATGAACCTCTAAAAAAAACAAAGACGGGTTTCATACGGGGGAAAAAAATAAAAGGGACAATGGTTCCATAACTTATATATGAATATTCAAAAAAATGGGAAGGGGATTTCCCCCAAAAAAACATTACATACAGGAAAACTACCGAAAATTGCAAACTGTGTTTTGGTTTTAGTTTTTTACATGAGGGACAATTTAAAAAAGAAAATTTGGTTTAATCCCTTTCTGTTCAAATTTCTGTCATTGCTTTTTTGTTTTGGGAAAAAAAGTTACCCCAATGGGCACTATTTAAAAAATCAACCAAAGCTTTTTTAAAAATATAATATTTAAATATATTTGTTTTAAACTAATTTACCTGGTATTTCTATCAAAAAATTATCAAAAACATAATAATTAATGATATTATGAATATTTCCTATTTTGAAGAACATCATGAAATGTGTGCAGCAAACATTTTCAAGATAACATCGCCGTTCATGAATTTCATATATTTTGTCTAAAATAAATCCAGAAGACTCTAAAAGTAATTACTACAAGGCTTATTTCATCTCTTTACCCACCTGTACATATCTCTGGAAAACGTCTAAATCCTGTCGAAAACAGCGAACTCCATTTACTGATGTGAATATCTTTCACAAATTTGTATATATCTGCCTTGTTAAGTGACAAACTGAAATCTTTTATCACACGATATATTGAAAAAGCTGGTTCTGAGAGATTGGACAATGCTAAATTGGCAACAATTGATGATTCATCACTATTCTCAAGCATAATAAAAGCTCTTGTTTCTGATTTGGAAAATTGCAGTTTTTTAAACAAATCTCTTGCCAATGTTTTATACTTGCATTCAGTTTTTCGTTCTGGATTTACACGCTCTTCTCTGATTTCCAACAACCTATATGTAATGTCAGTCTCAATTGTTATATGCCGATTCTTAAAATAAAACAATCTTACGATACTTTTTTCAGTGCTTGTAAAAAACTGTTTAGCTAAATGCATTGCTGCTTCTTTACTCTCAGAGTCTGTATCTTCCACAAATAAGATTACTTCTTTATCCGAGTTTGTACATGCTGAAATGAAAAATCCAAAACGCAATAAAATCTAAACGGTTAAGAACCATTTTTTTTCAGTATGGCAATGACAATGATATTCTTGGCGACTGTAGATGTAATTAGATTGACAGAGATTTAAATTTTGTCCTGAATTTTAAAAAAGCAAGTTCTTATTTATTAACAGGAGCACTTCTTGTTAAAACTTAATCGGAATATAAAAACAACACATAAGTTCACGTTATTTAATTAGCATCTGTATATATTCTTTTTTAATTGCATGACACTTATAACTAAACATTTGAAACGATGCATGCTTATTTCAAAACTAAATACGAGAACAAACTTTGAATATACCTAGTCAGTAAAAGCTATACCACGCCTGGAAAACAGCACAGCTACCTCTTTCTAGGATATATGGTAAATTACTTTCTTACAATTTCCGAGGTAGTGCATGTCGCCGAATTTAAGTGTGATCAAAGGTGTAATGTTGTCTTAATACACATTTTTGTAAACTCTAAATTTTTATACCTATGTAATGCAATACTTTGTAGATTTGATTAAAGTTTCAAAAAAGAAATTGGTGAAGATATTGTCGATCTGTATTAGTTGCGAAATTTCCCAGTTAGTAAACTTAAACGCCAAAGAGAAAGCTTTGTAGCTATAGGCATAAATGACGTTTAATGCGTGACCTACTGTTATCTTTAATTATAATATTCTCTAACGGCCTTTATTTTCCTCACTGACGTGCCTTTTTTATCTCTTAATACTAGAACGCAACAATTTATGGATAAAAAAGACTTAAATTACGTGATCTCAAGTCAGATATACAGACTACAGAGGATTCAACAGCGTACGAGATGAAGGAGAGGAGTTATTATAATAGTATACAGGCGGGGGCTTCGTAGTTAGGGTATATCCCCTAAACTGCATTACCTCCGCTTTGAAAAGTATTCAAATATACATTCAATGCAGTTGACTGTAGGAGCGGTGTTTCAACCTCGGAAGGGTCAACTTATTTTTTTATATCTTTTTATATCTTCTTTCATTCAGATCCGTCTTTTGGAGAAAGTGTTTATTGATATCAATTTTTGGCTACAACAACTACAGTACAGCTACAGTAACTGAATTTTTCAGTTTTATAAAATCAAAACTAGGCAGATTTAGAAAACAGTCCCTCATTTTGGTAAAATATTTTGAAGTAGGTTCTCTGTTTAGGAATGTGGTCAAGTTATAAAGATGGATGAGGTAGGACTTTTTTCAAACATTATTCAAACCTTTGAGTGGAAAATAAATGGCTTGTAGGATTGTAAGCTGAATGCTTTTATTTGATTCATTACTATAATCAATTAAAATAATTTGTCATAGGGATGATATAACTGATTATATAGAGTTCCTCATTTTGCGAATAACCAAACTTTAGTTCAGAAAAGTGTCCATAACTCGTAACCTTACGGTAAAGTTTACATACAGGTGTTCTTCCTTTAAGCCATATAACTGGCATTAGATGTCATTCTTTTTAGTTGAATATTTATTTTACACTTTTATGGCCAATGACTCGACCAAACTTTGTACTTTGCATGGAAATTAATCGGCAGTCGCGGTCATAATATATGCGTAGTTTATAAGTGTTAAGATATCTAAGATTGATTTATCTTGCATATACATGTGTTGATGTTATTGTAATACTGTTATTTTATTGACATTTCAATCTATTTACAGTTTGCCAATTATTAAAATAAGTAAACTGGGAACAGTCTTCCTTGTTTGTGGCTCAAGTTTTAGCTTAAACTGGCGTACCTCAAGAAGTAACGAATTACTACAAAGTTCAGTGGCATAGCCATATTGAGTTATACAGAGAAGCCCACTATTTATAGAGCTCATAATAGCAAATTGAAGCTAACCAGATGTATATCGGCTTTGCCCAGACCCAATCAAACCGAGTCCGTTCTCTTGTAATTTTGTTGTGATTACTTTGTTTCCAGATTTTTTTTGACATCTGTCCGAAACAAGTATCATCAGTCCCGATAGCCCTAACAATTTATATTTAAACAAAGAATATTGTCATAACTGTGATCATTTGTTTGTTCGTGAATACAGTATTGTTCCTTACAGTCCGGCTCGATTATTGGTCACCAAGTCATGCACACGTTACCTCACTTAAGGAAGATAAAAGGTAAAAGCACCATATAACTGGACCATAACGAAACAATATCCAATAATTTGTTTTGTTTTTTCGATATTATCATGCGAATGTGTTTACGGAATCGAATAGTCAATGTTGGCGCTGGTATTGTTACTTTGAACGAAATTTATAACCCAATAATGAGATGTAAAAAGCAATGTAAAACAATTTGTGGAAGGAAGCATAGTTAAACAAAATTGAAATATTTTAAACACATAACAAGAAAATAAAAGAGAACTTAGAACTTAAAAGTTTGTGAAACTCAAGGAGAAATGTAGTTCATTTCCAGAACTACATAATTTACATAAATTGAAATAGACGCGTAAACCATTTCAAAAAGATCCTTTATATTACTTTACTTGTTTGAGAATGGCGAATGAGATTCACAGATTTCGGTTTGTAATTTTAAAATCACTAATGAAACTTCTGCATATATTCCATTATTCCCTGTAAATTGTACAGGAAGTACATTTGATTTTAGATGGCCTTCGGGAAAAAAACTAAGTCTATTTCCTAACAAGAACACAACATATGTACAGAGTTTTAAAATATTTAGTATGTCATCGAGTTTGAACCGTCACATAGTATTTTTTTGCAAATAAACCTATAGCCCATAGTTATTATGCCATCTCCATGACAACAAGACAACCGCCTTTATGAAAGAACTGTCTCGTAGACAGAATAATTATATAAATGTTCTTAAATCAAATAAGTTATGGTTCTGATTAAATTTCGTGCAAGACGTATAATTAAAATTGAAATATATTCGATTTTATAATGGATTGTTTTTTAAATAAAATAAAGAGGCAATTTAAACAATGTTTTTCCTTGATGAAACAATCCATTTTCATAAGCTTAAACTCGTATAATTAATAACGCTTTTAAATTCCATCGCGTATATCCATAAAGGCGGAATATGAAAGACACGGGGAACGGTGCAAAAGAAAGCAGGAGCCGTGAAATTATAATCTCTAAAAGGTGCACTAGGAAAGAAAATGGAACCAAATAAGAAGAAATAAAATATCATATTCCACATTGCTAAGACATTATATTCCTAACCTCATTATAGTGTTTCCATTAAAATGTTTATTTTTCAAGATCATTGTGGAAATGACGACCTTACTTGAGTTTTTGAGATATATCGATATAAAAAAAAACAACAAAAAACGCCAGCAATACTCTAATCATTTCGTCATTTCAAAAAATTTGATTTGGAAAATAAACTTTGGGGACGAAAATAAAAAGTTGTTTTCACATCAATCCCCAGTTCGCCCTTTCGGGAAACCCGGGATATAAAAAAGTAAAAAACCCTCGAAAAAAATTTTAATTTTGGTTTTAAGTATAGTAAATGTATAGGCAGCCTTTGGGTTATTGGGTTTCTTTAAGTCGATTTGAAATTAAAAATTTTGGTCGGTTTTTACCGTGTTTTTCTTTCTTAACCATGCATTGACGACGGCTTTAAACTTTTGCGTTTTTTCGCACATTCCTGGTTACTGGTCTGTTTTTAAAACTTTGAAAAATAATGCCCCTTTTTTCTAAAAAAAATGGTTACGGCGAAATTTTAATCATTTGCATCGATTGAAAAATTCAAAGTTTTGAAATTAATGCATTGATATATTTAAAAATAAAAGGGACAAAAAAATAAGAAATTCAAAAAAATTTTTCTTATATGGGCCCCCACATGCGAAAGTCGTGCCCGAAAATTGGGCCCCCGAGCGATTTTTTAAAAGGGCGGACCACGACTTTTTCTAAAAAAATCAAAAAAAAGAAATTTTTTTATAATTAACATTTTTTGGCCATATAGTTTCAAACTTTTTTTAAAAATGGGTTTAAAAAAGAACAAAAATTTTAAAATTTTAAAACAAAACTATGTAGCACATTATTTTTTGTTTTGCTAAACTTTTCTTAAAGGAAATCATTTTCCTTTTACACCAAATGGGTTTTTGGGGAAATTGAAAGTAAATCTAAGGCGGGCAGCATAGGGTACAAAATTTTGCGATAAAAGATAAACACATTAAAATTAAAAACAAGCAAAAATTATGTTTAAATTTTTTTTATTTAATTTAATACTTTTTTTTGATCACTTACACAAACTTGTTCTTTCTCCCCCTAGGAATTCTATATCCCATTCAAATAGAAATTTTTTGCTCGTTTACAGTTTTTCCAGGACATTTCATTTTTGTTTTTTTTTCAAAAACAGCCGGGGGGAAATTTTTTGGGAAAAAAAAAAAAAATTTAAAAAAAAGAACAACAAAAAAAACAACAACTTTTGTTTTCATTTCTTTAAACAATGATTTTATTGTTTGAAATTTCCCAATTGAAACCCTTTAAAATTCATTTTTTTTAAAATTTACCCAACATTTAAATATAAAATTTACAAGAAATTTTCTTTTTGTTTTCGGGGGAAACGGGTTTATATTTTTTTTGGGCCCATTTGCCCAATTTTTTTTGGTAGAAATTTCTAGTATCAAAAACTTTTTTATACTTTTGCCCCAAAATTCATTATAAAATATTGTTTAATACTTTTAAAAAATAAGATTTAAAGGGGCAAACTTGTGATTTTAAATAAGCCTAATGGGAAAAAAAAGATAATTAAGAATTTAAAGGGTCAAAAAGAATTGGTCTAAAAATATTCAAATGTATTCATTCAAACGCCAAATGGAAATTTTCTTTTGGGGCTACCTCAGTCTAAAAGAAATATTGAAAAAGGGGAAAACTCAAGGGTTCCCCTTTTTTTGTTTTGCAAATCATAATTTTAATTTTTTTTAAACTTTAAAAAAGCTGTTTTCATAATTTTGGGAAAAAGTAATATTAAAACTGAGATCCAAATTTAAAAAAATTTAAATTTTAAAGGGAATTTAGGGAAACTTCTTGGACTGGTGTTTTTTCCAAAATTTAAAATCTTAATTAAACTGTGTAAGAAGGGATAGGACCGAAAAACAACTTTCTTGTTTTCAAAATATTTGAAATAAGAACATATTTTTTGAAAATATCAGAAAAATATGTTCTTTCCCCAAAATTTTTTGAAAGGGTTTTCCCCTCAGATCTAACCCTTTCATGAAACCGGCTGGATTTTACGGCAAAAATTTAACAAATTCGATCGGGGTATGTTTTATTTTTCGTCTCGTTAAACTTTAAAAAAACCTCCCAAATATGCTTGCATTGTAATTTTTAATAAAGAAAAATTCAATTATTTGTTTAAATAACTAAAACAAATGAAATATGCAAATGCAAAATATTCCCCAAGAATTGAAACTTTAAAAAAAATAAAACAAAATTAAAAAATTTTATTCTCAGGGTTCTTTAAAATCTTTTTAAATAAAGATAAAGTTTAAATTTTTAAAAAGTTAAAAAGATATAAAAGGATGGGAAAGCCCCGTTTGTACTTTTTGTTTTTTGGGTTTAAATTTTAATGAAATTTTTCTAAATGGGGTATCAATTTGTAAAAGGTTTCAAATTTTTTACTTTAAATTAATATTTTTTTTTTTAATTGCTCACGAAAAAATAAATTTTGATCAATTTCAAAGGTTTTAAAAATAATATTAAAGAATTGTTGTTTTTTGAAGAATTGTATTTTCCTAAAAGAAAGGGACACTTTTTTTTGGGAAGGGAATGAACGAAACTGTATAGGGTTACGAAAACATTTTTTTTGGGTTTAAGTTTAAAAACGGGTAAATTAAAAACCGTGGTACCGTAGGAGCAAAAAGGGAAGCCCAGGGTTATTTTAAAGAAATTTTTGGCATAGCATCCCACTTTTCCAAAAACCCGGTATTTTTTAAAATTGACAATTTTTTTTTACGGGTTTAAAACGGGTGATTTCACTTCCATCGCACGGGGTTATCAAAGCCATTTAAAAAGGGAACGGGTTCAGAACTCCTAAAAAAATATAAATTTTAAAGCAAAAGGGTTACACATATAAACTTTTTTTTATACTGTTTTTACGGTTTTTTAAAATTCCGCCCCTACTACTTTTAAACCCGTAAAACAAATTCCCCCCCCAAAAATATTTTTGGGTTCGAGAAATATTTTTTGTTTTTTTGGGTACATACCCCCTTTCCCCGTCCTGTACCCCCCAAAATTACATTTCATAAAAATAGAACTATCAAATTTTTAAAATCAGAAATTCCCCAGTTTCATCCTAATTTCAGGGAAACCCCCATTTTCTGGGGCATCCCTTTCACAACTGTTCTGCTTGGCCCCAAAATGCCAAAATTGGGTCAAAAAACGGGAAAATATTAAATTTTTTTGGATATTGTATCAATTCCTCATTTCAATTTTTATTTAATGCAAACTTGTGTTTAATCGACCCCACAGGAAGATCTACTTGATCTTGGGGGAACCCATTTAAAAATTTTGGAAATACTTAAAAATTTAGAAATAGAAATTTAAAGCGAGTCTGGGACCCCCCCCCACCCCCAAAATAAATAAAACCCCTTTTTCCCCCAAATAGAAAAGTCAGAAATCCCTTAAAATTATGAAAATTTATAGTAGGGTTCGATCCCAAACCAAAAAAATAAAAATTTAAACTTTCACCAAAAAAAAAAATTAAATTGGATTAACGGAATGAAAATTTTCGGGGTTTTGGGAAAAAAAATCTTCTCGTTATCCCAAAAATGAAAGGAAAAAAATGCTATGGTAATGCTTTAGAAAATTGCTATAAAAAATGTTTAAGAAATGTTTTAAAAGCAAAAATTAAAAAGGGTTTAAAAAAATTATTTTCCCCCTTCTCGCGCCTTTGAAAAATAATTGAAAAAATTTGAAAATTAGGGTTGATAAAAACCGAAATTTTTATTAACTTTTTAATTTAACCCCAATGCCACCGATACAAAACCAGAAAACCAACAAACACAGACCAAAAAATGTTACCAACACGGGAAATACAAAAAAACAGTGACTATTTTAAAATGCTATTTTTTAGAAAGGGTTTATGCAAACCGGGTGTTTTTAAAATTTTGTTTTTTTTTAAATTTTTTACCCTTTGTTAAAAAAAAAAAAAAAAATAAAAAAAGGGGTCTTGTTAACTTTTATTTTTGGGTTTGGGGGGTTCTTTAAATTTCTAGTAATTTTAAAATGAAAAAAACCCCAAGGGCTTTTCCCCTTTTTTTTAACTCCGCAAGAGCCTAAAAGGTTTCCCTTCCCTCAAAAGTTTTTTTCTTTTGTCTCACTCAATCTTTGTTTTTTTTGAAAAAATTTTACTATTTTCAGTTTTTTATATTTTTCTAATTCCCACCCTAAAATAAATTTTTTAATTCATTTTCAATATCTCCCCCATCGTAAAAGGCTTAAAATAAGTCTTTTATTTTAAACAATTTCCCTATAAAGCAATATTTTTAAATCTAAATAGGGTTTCTTTGTTTTTAAAATGAATCCCCTTCAAATAAATTTTACACATCCCCCAAAAATTTCCCCCAAAACAGCGAAATTTTCCAACGGAAAAAACCCGGAAAATCATTTAAAACCGTTCCCTGCTAAAATGACAGATGTTGATATCAGACCAGTTTTCAACCCATAAATTTAATTTTAAATTTCCGCGTTTATTTCTTGTAAAATTTTGTTTTAAACGAGTTTTCCCCTCTTTAAATTAAAATTTTTCCCAAATTTGATTTTTTTGAAATCTATAATTCTGCCCGTTTTCACTAGGCAACCCCTGGATAAAAATTGGCGCGTGGGTTTTGCTTCATTTATAAAATTATTTTTTTGATGATTATAAAATTTTCAAAACACACAACAAATTTGGGAAAACCCTTTTGGGGTTGTTTTTTTTCGGACCGTTTCATAAAAACCCTTTATATTTAATTCTGAAAAAATGCAAAGGGCATTTTTGGTATTCGGGAAATTACTAAAATCCTTTATAAACGATATCCCAAAACGTTTTATTCTAAAAGAAAAAACCCCAAAGGGAAAAATCACTGGGAGAAACCATTAAAAAATTGTAAACCTTTTTTTCCTCAAGATGAAGTATAATTGTTTATAAGGGAAAAATCATTGCCCCTTTAAACCATATTGTGTTTAAATTAGCGTTTTGAAATTCTTTTTTTAAACCCTAATATCGTTTTAAACCTTTACTTATCCTCAATTACCCGGTGGGTAATTGGAAGAAAATTCATTTTTTTTCATTTACGGGAAAATTAAATATTATTACTTTCAAATATATTGCTATTTTTTGGGAAACATAAAACCCAATTCTTTAATCTTTTTCCCCTTTCGAATTTTCATCAACCAAATTATCCCAAAACCCAAAGTAAAAAGAAAAACCCTTTTCAATCCAATTCTTTAACCCATTTTTTTATTTTATATATTTTTTTGCAATTTTAATTGTCTTATTAATTTTGGGAAATTTGTATTAAAAAAATTTTTTTAATGAAAAAAAATAAAAGGAAATCTTAAAATACAACGAAGAATTTAAAATACCCTCCCCCCGGAGTTTTTAAAAAAGAAAATTATTAAAAAACCCCAAAGGGGTGAAAAGCCAAAAATAAAAAATAAATTGCCCTTTTCATCAGTGGGAAAAGCTTCGACGAGTTTCCCCCAAAAATTTTATTTAAAAAATACGTTTTAAACCACACTAGCAAAAATGAATGGGGAAACAAACGTTGAAACAGACGGGTTATCATTCGGGAAAAAAACCCAACAAATTTTTGAAATCTGGGTGCCATGGGGGTTTTGTGGTAAATTTTCAAAAAACCCAATTTAAAAGCAGGGGGGTTTAACTGGTCCATTCTTGTTTCATTTTTAACCAAACAAGAAATATGTTTGAATTAGTATTCCCTTAAGGGGAAAGATAAAAGTTTTGGAAAGCCTTCAACAAAGTTTTAAAACCGTGGTGCTTTACAAAACAAATTGAAAAGGGATTTTTAATGTAGACCCTCTTTTCAGACTGGGGGAAAAAAAATTTGTATCCGAGGGGGTGATGGTTTTAAAGTCATTTAAAACAAACAAAGCCCAATACTGTTTGGAAAAGAACAGTTTTTAGACACAATAATTGGGCCCCGACACTTGCTATTAGTAAAGCATCTGTTTTAGTTTGTCGAAAGCCCTTGGGGTTTTTGAAGTCCCAAAGGTAAATAGACACTGTGGTTTTTTCATAAAATTTTAAAATACCCTTCCACCTAAAAAAATTAAACATTGATTACATTCAAAAGCGATATTTTAAAGGAGGGTGGGGACCACATTTATTTTTGATAATCAGAATTTTTAACAAGACCAGGTATTAAAAGGGTTTAACGAATCCAAAGGACATATTTTTTGGGTTTTATTTTTGGTTCAAAATCTAAAACCAGAACAGTTTTAACTGGGAACGGGGAACCATTTTTGGGATGCAAAAAAAAAATTTCCCTTGAAAACGGAGATCCCCATCAAGGGCCCCCGTAGATTTAAAATAAAATTAAAAAGATATAAAAACACATTAAAAATTTTCCGAAGAAAATTTTGATTATGTTTAGGGAAATTGGTTTGTACTTTGTTCCTAGTAATAGGAATTTAAAAAAAATTGGAAAAATACAAAAAAATAATAATAAAATTATAGTACAACGATTATCAAAAAAAATTAAAAAATTTGATGTTAATACCTAACCCAATTAAACCCAATTCAACATAAAGAAATTAAAAGAAAAACCCAAAAAAAAAATCTTTACCAGAACCTCAAAAAAGAAAACCAGAAAAAATAGAAAACCCAAGAAAAAAATAGGGAATAGAAACGAAGAAAAAAAAAACGGGATTAAAAGCAGGAAATGTAATTTGGTTTTATTGAATATATTTTAAAAAGCTTCCCCAAGGGAAAAAGTAAAACTAATGTAACTGCCTTTTTTAAAAAGTAAATAAATTGGGCGGTTTTAGGCTGGGAAAAAATTCAAATTTATGTATTCTTTAAAAACTGTTGCCCCTAAAACGTCACTGCATCCGTTTTTATTTTTTTAAAAATACTTCAAAGAGTCCTGTCTTGTTTTTAATCTGTAAAATTTTTTGCCCAAAAAATAAAAAGTCGTTGGTTTTTTTTCTTTTCCCCTTTAAATTTAAGTTTTTTTTATTAAGCTATAAATTTCCATCTTTTTTAAATTTTAAAACCCCTCCTTTTTAAAAATCACCTATTTTTCAAATTTACCTTTCCCCTTTTATATATTAAATTAAAATCTAAAAACAGGTGGAAAAATGAGAAAATCAAAAAACAAAATAGGGGCGGGGTTATAAATAACGTTAAATTTTTACCGATTTTTGTAAATTTTCTTTCAGCTAAAACCCCAAAAATGGGAGAACATTCCCCAATTTTGGGAAAAAAGGAAAATGATTTTTTTGTTAAATAAAATCAGAAATCCCCCCTTTTCAAAAACAAAGTATTTTTACCTAAATTCCGAAGGGCCCCAAGGGTTTTTTCAAGTATTATTTTTTTTCCCAAATCAAACTCGTTTTTTTTTGCCCCTACGAGACTTTTTATTTTAAAAATTTTCCCAAAAATTTTTTAAATTTTTGTAAAATGGGCTTTTTTTAACACCCCTTTAAAGGGCGGTAATTTTTGTCGTAATAAAATTCTTTCATGGGCGTTTAAAAAAAGCTTTAAAAGTATTTAATTTTTCCATCTTTGGGGGAAACGCTTTATGTGAAGCGATTGTTCTAGGGGTTTTGCTTTGAAATCATCCCAAATTTTCAGGAAATGTTTCAATTCCGTTAAAATCCCTCTTTTTAAAGTTTTTTTTTTTCTTTTATTTCTAGCTATACAAAATTTTTAGCTTTTTTTCAGCTGAGCAAGTTTTTTCTTTAAATTCGTTTGTGTTAAAAACAGCTTTTTTTAATTTTTCCCTTGGGTTTTTTCCCCATTAAAAAAAATGTTTGTCCCCAAAAGTAACCTTTTTTTTCCCTCATCCCGTTTTTCCAAATGACTGATAAAAATTTTTTTATTTCTTTTTGGGGTTTTCCCGGGAGTGTAATTATTGTTCTTTAATTATTTTTTAAAACTTTCGTAAAATTGTCAATTCTGACTTTTTTGTTTTTTTGTAAAACTTTAATTTTTTTTAATGTGTTAAATTTTAATTACCTTTTTAAATTTTTTAATTTTTCCTAAAAAAAAATTCCTGCAAAGCATATTAGGTTTTTTCGAATCTTCCCAAATTTAAATTTCCCTTTTCCCCTCATATCTAATGGTTAAATTTTGTTTTATTATCAAATTTAGTGTTTTTCCTTTTTTTGTCCCAAAAATATCATTTTTTTTAGGGCCCAAAAAATCGGTAATTTTTTAATTCTTGTTCTTAAAAAACCCCACCCCCTAATTTCTTCATCTTTTAAATTTTTTTTTATAAGGGAACAGGTCTGTTTTTAAAAAAATTTTCAATTACAAATATTTCCCTTTTCCAACCCAGAAATAAACCTTTTCAAATTTAAAACCCTTTTATTTTTTTCTATTTTAACTCTATCTCCCAAATTTTAATTTTTGGTTTTTTTTAAAGGGAAACCCCTTTGCTCTTAATTTCTTCCCGGGTATAAATTTTTATACAGTGGATTCATTTTCTTAAATTTTCTTGCTTAAATTTGGTGGTTTTTTCATAAAAATGAATTGTTTGGTTTTATCTTTAAATAAATCATCTAATACATCGTAATTTTTTATTAGTGTCAAAACATAAAAATATTTAAACATACGTTTTTTTTTGTTTCCCAAACAAACTTCCCACTGCACTAAGGGTTTTCCCCATTTTTAGTTGAATATAATTTTTGTTATTATCTTTTTAAAAATTCTTTTTACTTGTCGATTAAAGAAAGCAGAACCTTTTATCTGACCAAATATCATTGGTTTTTTTTTTAAATTTAAAGTTTTAAATCTTCAAATTACCGGGGTTTCTCCTGTTTTAAATTTTTTGAGGAATTAGCCCAAACCCTATTTTAAAAACATCTTTAATGCTAAATAAATTTTATAAATGTTTATTTCGTTTTTTAAAAATTTTTTCAATAGCTGCGAAATCAACTGCCCGTGTTTGGTCTATTTTAATTAACATAAACACTCTTTTTTGGAAAAATTTTTATAACTCTATATGATTACTGCCCAATTTTTTTGTTAAAACAAATTAAAAATTTTTTTTTAGATCCCCCATTCAAACATTTTCTTTTAAAATTTGTTCTATTTTTGGTTTTTACTTTTTCTCTGACCCATTTTTAGTAGGGTTTTTTTTAATAAAAAAATTAAATTTTTTGGGTGCCCCATTTTAATAAAAAAAAATGTTTTCACATAAAAAAAAATTTTTGGGGGAAAAAATTTAATACAAATCATTTTAAATGAATAAACAATAAAGCAAAAAGGAACGATGGGGGTCAAAAGTGCATGTAACAAAAAGTAAAAAATGTATGAAACAAAAAAAATTGGGCAAAAAAAACAAAGAAAAAATTTTCAACAGGTTTTTTCAAAATTTATGCTTAGAAATCCCAATTATTATAAAGGGTAAACAAAAAAAATTAAAAAAATACTAATTTAAAATTTTTTTTTAAAAAAAGGGGCCCAAAAAAACCCCAAAACTACAAAATCATTTAAGGGTTTTTGCACTGGAAAATATTTTTTGAAAGATATAAGGGAAAAACTGATATAACAAATAAAAAATAAATTTAAAAAATAAAAGTTTTTTAAATTTAAAGCAATTTCCTTTTAAAAAAAAATAAAAAGTTTAAATTTTCCCCAAAGGGCTTTGAAAAATAGAAAGTCCCTTAAATCTCAAACCCGTTTAAGCATCCTAACACAAAATAAAAATTTTTTAAATTTCTATGAAAATTTAAAAGATAAATTTTAAGCTGGGAAAATAAATTTCAAGAAAGACGACTGGTTTTTTTTTTTAGAAAATTAAAAGTTTTAAAAAATGGAAAAAATATAAATTGATTTCAGAAAGTTCATCTTATATTGTTTTAATTTTAAAACAAATTTAAAATTTTTTAAGTTAAAAAAAAAAAAAGATAAAAATGTTTTTTTTGGTCTATATTATCAAAATTATATCCCCGCTTCTGAAATAAACAAAGAGTAACTAAATATAAGCATATGAAAAAAAAAAGTTTAAAAATAAAGGAAAATTTAAAACCCCGTACAATAAAAAAATAAACCAAAAGTAGAAATCAAAAAAAATCTAAGGGATCAAAGTATTTGCGTTTTGAAAACCCAAAAAAAAAAAATTTATATCCGGTTTTTTTCAAAATGAAAGTGAAAAAACAATTTATCTTTAAAATTGAAAAAAAAGAAAAAACACATTATTGTTTTAAATTTAAAAATTTAGTAGGTTTTATTGGGGAAAAAGAATCATCAAAAAATCATTTACATGCTGAAATTGTTTACAAGGATTTTAAAGAGAAGAAAAAATTTTTTAAAAAAAAAAAGAAATATGCAATGATAAGAAATTGTAAAAACCCTAATGCCAAAATCAGGAAAAAAATACCTTAAATTTTAAAAATTTTCAAATTTTTTAAAAAAAATTACCCTTTGTTATTATTCTGATTTTGGGAAACAAACAATTTCCTAATTTAAAATTTAGTCAACCAAAACCTAAGAAAACTTAAAAAATGAAAAACCCAAAAATAAACAAAAAATAAATTTTTACGGTTTATTTTATTCGATTACTTTCCCAAATCTTTAAATTTTACAGTACTTTTTTTGTTGGGGGTAAAATTTGGGAGAAAAAAATGTAAAAAAATTTAAATTAAAATATTTTAAAAAAATAAATTTTTAAAAACTACCTTTAAAGGAGAAAAAAATATTAAAAATTTTATTAAAAAAGACGAATTTCAAAAGCAAAATGGAAAGTTAATTTGTGAAAAAATATTTTTAAGAAAGAATATGTTGTCAATATTGTGATGAGAAAAATTTTTTTTATGATTTTTATTGGTTATAAGGGGAAGAACAAAAATGAAAAAATTAAAAAAAGTAAGAGAACAAAAACATTTTTTTAGGTTTAAAAATAGGGGGCACGTGTCAATCGGGGTAATCAAAAGAAGGTAAAGGGAAAAAAAATTAATACCTGTGTTCTTTTATAATGGATCAAATTATGTTTCCCCTTTTTAAAAGAAGAAACCCATGAAAAATGGGATCATATAATAAAGTAAATGTTTAGCAAAAAATCAAAAAATCATTTTAATAGAAATGGATAAACAATAAAAGAATAAGATTCCCAGAAATTTATATACGTTTTTTTTTTAAAGTTTTTTTAAAATTGCACAAACAATGGGTGATTTCTTATTTTAAAAAAAAAAGAGTTGCGACCTAAGGGGGTCCAAAGTTTGCCAATATTTTTCTACTAAAACAAAAAAGGATTTTATCCATTTTGAATACATAATTCTTTAAACAAATTTTAAAAAAATAAATTAAACCGATATTAAGAATTTTATTCAAAATTTAGTCAAAGTACAATTGCAGAAAGGAAACATTTTAAAAATGCACAGAAAGTTGGAAAAAAATATAATTGTAAAAAATTTTTTAGTTTAAACAAAAATTTTTATTAAAAGGGGTTTTTTTTATATAAGCTGATTTATTTAAAAATTTTGAAAAATTTTTTTAAAGCATCATAGAAAGACCCCTGGGTTTTGTTTTTTCTGCTCCAGGGTTAACTTGGCAATGGGGCTTAAAAAATACAGGGGATAGAATTTGAAAATTTTTAACCGATGTTGAAAATGTTAAAAAAGTTCGAGAAAAAAATTTTGAGGTGGTTTTTTTTGGTGTTCTAAAGGCCCCAAAAAAAGAAAAAGCATTTTAAAAAAATATACTTTCCCAAATATATGAAAGGAAAATAATATTAGATGAAAATGAAAAAGAAAAAAAATGTTTTGAAAAAAATTTTTTAAGGGAAACTTTAAAAGATTTCTTATTTTGAAAAAAAATTTAAATAATCTTTTATCTAATAAATTTTTATTTGGGAAAATTTACAAAAAATTTCCAAATAATGATTTTAAAAGGGGGGGGGGAGAAAAACCTTTAAAATTATAAAAAATATTTCAAAGGAAAAGGGTGTTTAAATTGAATTGAAATTTAGAATATCAAAGATTGGGAAATTTTAAAAAAAAAACTATCCACCCAGCACCCAAAAAAATGAAAATAAGTAAAAAAGAATTATCTGATTATAATTAAATTTATTAGGAGATAAACCCTTAGGGGAATGAAAAAAAAACTAATCTTAACATTATAGAAAAAAAAAATATATTTTTTCATCAAGTTTTTTAAAAGAATATATTAAAATTGGTTCAAAAGTGACAAAAATATATAGAACTATTTCTTTTGGGGGGGAATTGATTGGTTAGCAAAGTATATAAATTTTTTTCCCGGGAAAAAAGAACTTTAAACAAAATTGCTTTTGAGAAAGGGTCTTTTTAAAAAAGAGAACAATGTTAATTTTTGGGAAAAAATTAGAAAATCAGAGGTAGAAGGAGTAAAATTACCATCAACAGAGAAGAAAATAAAAAAAATACATAAACAAAACCAAAATTTTTAAAAACTTAATAAAATTTAATGAAAAAACTTTTGGGTTGGAAAAAAAAAAATAATGTTACTTCTATTTAAAATTTTAAAAAATTTTTATAAAGAAAGAATTAAATTTTTATGATTTTAAAAAAGTTATTTTAATAAAAAAATGAAAAGAGGGATTCTTTTAAAATCTTTAAAAAACTGAAAAGAGTTAAATTTTAAAAAAATAAAATAAGTATGTCTCCATTTTATGATAAAAGATATATAGTGATAATGAAAAATACATTTCCCTTAAAGGTATTTAAAAAGACAAAAATTTTTTTTCCCTTTTATCAACTTCATGCAAAAAATCCCGTTAAAACGATACCGGGGAAAAAACAAATTTCAATTTTCTCTATTTTTTTGGTTTTTTCTGACGGAGTGTAAAAATTTTAATTTTAAAGTAGGGTTTTTTTGGTAAACGGTAAATTGTTTTTCCAAATAATAAATAAAATTCTTTATTGCTAAAATCAGCATCATCGAATTCCCTCCGTGAAAAGGTGTTCCTTTTTTAAGTTCTCATTTTAAAAAAAACAAACTTTTGTTTTTTTTTTTCCATGCTGTTGGAACTTTAAAGGGTTTAAGCTTTTTCGTTCTTTTCCCCTTTTTCATTTAATTTCTAACCCATTTTCGAAAACAAATAATTACTACCCGAAAATGCTAACCCCAAAATTCACCCCTGCTCCACCAATCCCTCATTTTAGACTTGCCATTTTTTTAATGTTTTTAAAAACATAAAAAAAAATTTCAAATCATTTTTTCCCCCAGATTCTTTTTCATCAGTAAAATTTAAAAAAAAAACTAGAAAGATTCCAACTTTTAAAATACAGATAATGAAAGACAGTAAACCGCAATGTAATACGTTCCCCTTTTTCAACTTTTTTTTAAAAAATTTTTATAGACCTAAGTAATTTTTTCCCAAAATCTTTTTTCATTATTTTTTAAAAAATTTTTTTTAAAATTTAGTTTTCATAAATTTGCAAGGTTAAAAACCCGCTTAATTAAATATCTTTGTTGCCATTGGGAGTATATATCAATAGATTAAAAATTCCAATATACCCATATTAAAATCTACTTTTGGGGGGGTCTTTTTTAATAGTTTTTTCCCAGTTCTGAATACCCAAATTGTTAACAGTTTCCAAATCGGCCTGAATAAAAGTTCGCTATTTTTTTTTTGTCTATTTGTGTTGCCATTTTTTTTAAAATTAAATTTTTAAATTTAAAATGGGAAAAAACCCTTTAAAAACCAAAAGGGTCAATTTTTTTTTTCTTTTTTTTTTACAAAAGGTTGCGTTGTATAATGGTTAGATTAAAATATATTCCCAAACCCAAAAAATCCCAAATTTGGGCATAAAAAGGGATATAATTTTTGTTTTACTTATACGTTTAACTTTTTAACTTATCAAACACCCTCATCCCTTTTTTCCCCATTTTGATTTTTTTCCGCGATAGTTTCGTAAATTTTATGTTTTCTTTTTTCCCTTGATTCAAATTCTCTTCTTTTTAAATTTAGCTTTCCCTTTTTTTTTTCTTTTGGGACTTTTTTCCTGCAGAAAACTCTTTTTGGATTTTTGTTTTTTTTTTTTTCAAAATGTTTTTTTTTTCATCCGGGGTAATAATTTTTAACTTTTTTTTAACCCTCTTTTCTAAGGTAATATTTTTACTTTTTTATCAAATTAAAACATCTTTTTTTTGAAGAAAAGTCATCTTTTTTTAAAAAAAAAGTCAATATTAATTTTCAGTTGCTAAACATGCAGGAAAAAGGGGAAGATAAAAATTCCACATTTTTTAAAAATTTTGTAAAAACGTGCTAAATTTAGACCATGATTTAAAATGGATCTTCTCTAAATCTTGTTTTAGTTTTGGGGGGATTAAAAACATTAAAAAATTTTTAAAATACCCCCGACAATAAATTAAAAAAAAGAGTTTCCCCAAAGTCCTAGTCCCTACTCGCTCCTAACTAGCTTCATATCTTTCAGGGATAGTTTGTTTATTTTTCCTGGTGTCATTTTATAATTCTGACAATTTTTAAGTCTTTACCAAGGTAAAAGGTTACTTTCCACCACAAAAATGGATGATTATTTTTTAAAGTTTTTTTTTCCCTCGTGGGCCCTTTTTTGATCATTTTATATTTTGACCACTTTCTTTAAGTAAATTTTTCAGCATCCATTTTTATAAAAAAATTTTTTTGTAATGTTAATTTTTTACTTTAAAACATTTTAAATTATCTTTACTTTTTCATTACTTTTGTATTTTTAGCATTAATAAAAATTCTTTTTTTTTGTTATTTTTAAAGGGATTTCCCATAACATTAAAAAAGCATAACTAAAACATAACTAAAGCATAAAATTTTAAAACATAAATAAAATAACTTAAAAAATTTCTTAAAAATTAATTAAGGGGAATTATAAAGCATTTAAATAAAGCAAGCTAAAACCCTTCTAAAGCATTACTTAATCAAAAAGCCCCAAAAAAAGTAGGTTGGTTGTTTTAAAATTTAAATTTTCGATGCCCTTTTTTTTCTTTAAAATTTTTTCCTTTATTCTTTGTGTTCTTCCCAAAGTAGGAAAAACATCAAATTTTTTCTCAAAAAAATTTTCCAAAAATATCTCTATCTTTTGTGTAGAACATGCATAACCACTTCGTTTGCTCTCTAAAATCTTTCAAAACTGAATTGTATCTTTGCGATATAACCCATATCGTTTGTTCAGCGTGTCTCCCATAGAAAGCCAATTCTGACAGCATGTCTTGCAGGAAAAGCAGCAGAAGCATTGCCTGGTATTATCGGTGCTATTGTTTCTTAGTTATTGTCTACTATGGGAAAAGCAGTTAGTTGGTTAAGAAATAATTTAGTGGGCTTTAATTATTTCTTGTTTCTGGATTTTATATACTACGGCATTGGGGTTAATTAAACGTTATTTGAATTTTCGTTTTTATCACCTAGTATTTTTTTTTCATTTTTTCATTTTTTCAAAAGGGTCCCTCGGAGATTAAATTTTTTTTTTTGGTGGCGGAGAAGAATAATTATCTTATACCTTATATTAAATTTTTTTTTAAGCATTCCGAAAGCATTTATTAAGCATTACCTAAAAGCATTACTAAAGCATTACTATAGCATTTATACAACTTTTCAAAAATTTGAGGGTATAACGAGAAATTTTTTTTTCCAAACCCTGAAATAGTTTTTCATTCCGTTATGCCATTAATTTTTTTTTAGATGGTGTAAAATTTTTTTTTTGGTGGGGATCCAAACCGGGTACAATAATTATCATAGTTTAAGCATTTCTGTACTTTTCCAATTTGGGGGTATAACGGGATGATTTTTTTTTTTTTGGGGGGGGGGGAGGTGTGGTCTAGACTCGCTCAGTTACTATACTACTTTTATATAGTTCTCTGTTCCCAATCAGTGAAGTAGACAATAACAATGTCATCGTTGATTTGTCAGACAATGTTAACATAGAACAAACAACTTTACATGTAAATTTGTAGCCGTAGCAATTTTGGTAGTGCAATTTGGTGACAGTATGTAAAGCTGTACTGAAAGTATCATTTTTTGTGATGGTGAAAGACCTTGGCCTGAGCATTTACGTATGCTATGCTAAGCGCCGTGATTGAATCTGACTTACTATCAATTTATCAGTTTGCAAAAATTATTTCAAGTCTTTCAAACATAATTCCTATTACCAAACAAGCAAAACACTTAAATATTATTCAATTTATACGCAAAGCTTAATTTTCTCATGAAAATCAGATTTATAAAATACATACAGATATTCATTTTGACGTATTATTTATAAGTTCACTATTGGTGCAGTGGCAGGACGGGATATGCAAGTCATTGTGGTAATTGTCGACAAATGCCGCTTCCCGAAATTTCCGTACTTGCAATCTGCTTGAACCTGATATAAAAAGCAAATATCGCCCTCTCATATCATACATATTACTGAACGGAATGTGGATAAATAAAATGAAAATGGCATAATCATTGCCGCACTCTGCATGAACAAGTAAGTATACTCGTATACATACTTGGGTACGTTTAGCATTGTAATGTGACATCATGTATTGGTATCTTATTTCTTATTTTTAAAAAAGTTTTGGCACAATTATTAAATGTAAAGGAAATTAAGCATACAACATGAACGTTTACTTGATATACGGAAAAACAAAGAAATGTCAGGAAAACAAGACAAGTACCTGAATATAGTAAAAAATATTTGAAACCATCTTCAATGAATGTCTTTTTATTTCTTTTAGAACTGCACAAAGCAATGCTGGTTAGGTCTTACAGAAAAAAATCTAAGAATGATATATTAAAAGAATAATAACAATTTTTCAGTGATATATTTTAAATTATTATCGATTCACTATATTTTCAATGTACGAACAAATTTGAAAATGCATTTAGAGGTCAAACTCTGCTAAAAATGTACTTACCTTATAATAACATGAATAGCTTTCGTTAAAAACAAATTTTGTTCTATGATAACTCAACCAAAGAAACTGTAGAGCTGAATACGGTGTTGAAAATTTGATTTTTCCAGAATCGTTTCCTTTTTGCATGATTTTCCAATCAAAATTATCTGATAGAAAACAAATAACCGCGCGTTGATCATAAGTCCCTATTTAAACAAGTACTATTATTGGAATTAGTTTTTTTTTTTGGTGACAATTT